>NC_064614.1:488357441-488660471 GCF_023898315.1 Schistocerca nitens | reverse complement strand
CTAGCTGATATGGAACTTGTGAACAGTTTATAAATTTGATTTTCAGCGAGTTTATGAGAGATTGTCTTTTATTTCTTCATGCAAGTCACATGCACAGTCCCACACAATCCGTACAACAGTATTTTGCCATATTTCCGTTAATAATATGAACTTCAAGACACTGTGGATTTGCTCCTCAGAGAATCTGTTTCCCTTATACACACAGTTATGGAGTTCGCTTCATTATGATAAACTTTCCGTGTCAGACAATTGTAGTACATGTTCTACATCTACATCCATACTCCGCAAGGCACCTGACGGTGTTCTTTCGACCAGCGTCCTAAAGACTCTTTATCTTTTCATTCTAATTAGTTACTGTTCTTCTTCGTGTTACATTTCCCCTACTTCACGTATACTACTTTTATATAATTCCACGTTACGCCACCCACATTGTCTTCTCTTGACTGCAACGTTTCACTGACCATCTGGAAGCACACGCACACTCGAATCGAAAATCTCGCATTGTCAGTGCTACAATGCCCAACGAGTGTGTGCCAGGTTACCAGAGAACTTCAGTTCTGTACATACGATTCGGTTATAATTTTCTCAATTTGTCTCTCATAAGATCACTAGAACGAACACGGATATAATGCTAACAGTTTCTTTGACACATGTGATCCAACTGTTTTTTTTTACCTTTTTTCCTGCAGACAATCAAAGTAAGACGTGAGACGTGGCGTTGCTAGTCTCACATAGTGGGACAGCAACCACAGTAAAAATCTCGCTACATTGCTGAATGCGTCACATTTCAATGAACATACAAAATTGTGTAACATCGAGTTTTAAGACCAGCTCGAAATGAAGCACTCAGTGACAGTTTTAAGCAGCAGTGGAAAGAGTCTTGTGATGGATGAAGATTACTTTGTAGGCCAATAATGATTTTCTGTTCGTACCTTACGTTTTTATTTTTAGTCATGTACTTCAATTGGTGAAAACGGAAGCCTTTTAGAATTACTTTGTTGTCCGTCTGTCATCTGTCCGTCTGTCATCTGTCCGACTGTTATGAATCCTTTTTCTCAGTAATTGGTGGACGTATTAACTTGAAATTTATGTCACATATTAAGCTTTACGGTACTTTGTCGATATAAGAAATTTAAGCTTCTAAGTCAACGAATGGAAAGATACGGCAAATAATGTCACATATTTTGATACTCCCGAACTTGTTCATTAAAACCTATAGAGCATTTCCAGTTGAATTTTGTCACATAATAAGGTCTACGGTCGCTTGGACGTGTAAAATATTTGGAACCGCGCGACTGCTACGGTCGCAGGTTCGAATCCTGCCTCGGGCATGGATGTTTGTGATGTCCTTAGGTTAGTTCGGTTTAAGTAGTTCTAAGTTCTAGGGGACTGATGACCACAGATGTTAAGTCCCATAATGCTCAGAGCCATTTGAACCATTTTTTTACTAAACGAAAAGAGTTTTTTGTCAGTTGTTATCCGACTGTTTGCCAACACCCTTTCTTCTCAGGAACTGATAGGCATATCAAATCGAAATTTGTGTCTAGCACTAAGGCCTGCAGTCCCTTACCCATGTAAAAAATGTAAGCTTCTAAGTCAATGCAATCAAAAGAAACGACCATTTGTGTCACATATTTTGATGTTCACAAACTCAATCAAAAGTACTAGGGTACTCTCTGTTGTCCTAGAATCGTGAAATTTGGTAAGCGATAGTGTTTTAGAATGTAAGTGAAGGAAAAACTAACTGGTTTTGCTAATCAGCATTGCATGTTGATATAATTCGAGAACTAATAAAATAATTGAAAAATTAGAATAGCAATTACAAAAAATTTAAAATTAAAACTTAAAATTAAAACATTCTCGAAAGTCTTGGAATCGCCAAAACGCTATCTTACAACTAACGCTAATAGATAAAATCTTCGCGATTCGCCGTTCCTGGGGTGGATGATCTATCTAAATACATAATAAAGTTTGTGCAGAACCCTCGGAGTCCTACTCGGCAATTTTTTCATATTCTATCACTCACCAAGCATTTTAGATACATGTTGCGCTTCTTTATAAGTTTCGGATAACATTTCATTTTCCAAATTTGAGAAAGTCATTTTCGAAATTCAAACTGTACATTACCAAGCAATATTACACGTCAGCGCTAGACTAAAGGCTGCGCATATGGACAAGCAGTGGCCATTTCTGAGGTTGAAAAACAGTAAAGTATCGTCAGTTGTCAGTTGCTGTTATTCTTCAGTCGGCAGATGAACATGGAGCGAAATGCATAATTACTCGTGAAATGCTGTCCAGGTGGAGAGCAACAGAAGGAGCAGGTCATCCGCGATACTTGGGCGGCGGTATCGCGGCTGTGATGCGGTTTCGGGTCGACGAGCTGATCGAACGGGGCGGCCTCCGGGGAGGCTGAGCTGGGAGCTGGGGGCCACTTTGTCATCGCGACCCGTCCCGCCGACGGGGCGTCGCCGCTGCTACTGCTGGAGCCGCGGCTGTTCGCTAGAGCAGCCTTGTCCTCTCAACCTCCTGTGCGTTGCAAACTCGTATTGTCTCTTTTTGATGGACAACCGGTATGCCTGGCGGAGTGACTGCCTCCAAAACCAGGAATGTTTCGTGCTTTTATTCTAATCCTACACTGACGGAAAAATCGCAAAACCAAGGAGTTGTGCGAGATAAAAGACAGTTGGTACATCTACATCTACATCCACATCCATACTCCGCAAACCACCTGACGGTGTGTGGCGGAGGGTACTTTGAGTACCCCTATCGGTTCTCCCTTCTATTCCAGTCTCGTATTATTCGTGGAAAGGATTGTCGGTATGCCTCTGTGTGGGCTCTAATCTCTGATTTTATCCTCATGGTATCTTCGCGAGGTATACGTAGGAGGGAGCAATATACTGTTTGACTCCTCGGTGCCGCGCGGAATTAGCCGAGCGGTCTAGGGCGCTGCAGTCATAGACTGAGCGGCTGGTCCCGGCGGAGGATCGAGTTCTCCCTCGGGCATGGGTGTGTGTGTTTGTCCTTAGGATAATTTAGGTTAAGTAGTGTGTAAGTTTAGGGACTGATGACCTTAGCACTTAAGTCCCATCAGATTTCGCACACAATTGAAAATTTTTGACTCCTCGGTCAAGGTATGTTCTCGAAACTTCAACAAAAGCCCGTACCGAGCTACTGAGCGTCTATCCTGCAGAGTCTTCCTCTGGAGTTTCCGTAACGCTTTCGCGATTACTAAATGATCCTGTAACGAAGCGCGCTGCTCTCCGTTGGATCTTCTCTATCTTCTATCAACCCTATCTGGTACGGATCCCACACTGGTGAGCAATATTCAAGCAGTGGGTGAACAAGTGTACTGTAACCTACTTTGTTTTCGCATTGCATTTCCTTAGGATTCTTCCAATGAATCTATCTGGCATCTGTTTTACCGACGATCAACTTCATATGACCATTCCATTTTAAATCTAATGCCTACTCCCAGATAATTTATCGATTTAACTACCTCCAGTTGCTGACCTGTTATATTGTAGCTAAGTGATAAAAGATCTTTCTTTCTATGTATTCATAGCACATTACACTTGTCTACATTGAGATTCAATTGTCAATCGGTAGGCGTGTTTCTACATCTGGAAGACGTCTGTTAAAATTCGGCCGCATTCGCGTAAGAGTGTCTCTATTAACGCCAGTAGGAGGATGCAAATCTCGGCCGGCCGGTGTGGCCGAGCGGTTCTAGAAGCTTCAGTCCGGAACCGCGCTGCTGCTGCTGCGGTCGGAAGTTCGAATCCTGCCTTGAGCATGGATGTGTATGATGTCCTTAGGTTAGTTAGGTTTAAGTAGTCCTAAATCTAGGGTACTGGTGACCTCAAATATTAAGTCCCATAGTGCTCAGAGCCATTTGAACCATTCGCAAATCACGCTTGCCTTAAATAAACGCTGTAACGGCCGTCAGTGTTAGTTGCATTTGAAACTGGATGTGGTGAGCTATTGTTGGTCAAGAATGTCTTTAAAGCGACAAAGATGCCGTTACCATCGTTTCACCGGGAGTGAACCAGGACGTATAATAGCGCTACAAGAAGCTGGATGTTCCTTCTGTGATACTGCAGAAAGACTTGACAGGAATGTAGCTACTGTAAATGATTGCTGGGAGCGGTGGTCACGAAAATACACGGTCGCAAAAAGATTGGACTCTGGACGTCCACGTGGCATTACCGAGAGGGGAGACCATCGCGCTCGCCGTATGGCTCTGGCGCATCATACTGCATTTGGAGCAGCAATCTGAGCAGCAGTTGGCACCACAGTGACATAGCGATCTGTTAGAAATGGGTTAGTTCAAGGACAGTTCCGAGCCCGACGCCCTGTAGCGTGCATTCCACTGATCTTAAACCACCCCCGTTTGCGGCTTCAGAGGCGCCAAGTGACAGCTCATTGGAGGACAGGGTGGTCTGTTGTGCCATCTACAGCAAGCTGCTTCTGCCTCGATGCCAGTGATGGTCGTGTGTTGGTTAGGAGGCCGGTTGAGTGCCTGGAACCAGCTTGTCTGCGTGCTATATACACTGGACCTATACCCGGAATTCTGTTCTGGGGTTCGATTTCGTATGAGGGCAGAAGCAATCTCCTGGTTATCCTACGCACCCTGACCGCAAATTAATACGTCAGTCTAGTAATTCGACTTGTTGTGCCGCCATTACTATACAGCATTCCATGTGGCGTTTTCCAACAGAATAACGCTCGCCCACATACCGCTGTTGTAACCCAACGTGCTCTATAGACTGTCGACATGTTGCCTTGGCCTGCTCGACACCAGATCTGTCACCAACTGAACACATATGGGACATCGCCAGACGATAGCTCCAGCGTTATCCACAACCACCATTAACCGTCCCTTATTGATCGACCAAGTGCAACAGACATGGAACTTCATCCTACACACTGACAACCGGCACGTATAGAATACAATGCATAAACGTTTTCGTGCTTACATTGAAAATACTGTTGGTTACACTGGTTATTAATGTACCAGCATTTGGTACTTGCAATGGCTTATATCGTGCTTGCATTAACTTGCTATCTTGCAATGTTAATCACTTAAATATAGTACCTAGACAAACGTATTCCAGAAATTTCATAGCTCTGCATTAACAATTTTTTTGGTACTGTACACTGAACATAGCTTTTCTCCCTTTAAGGGTTGTGGAGAAAGCTTAGAGTACTTGCTCCATTTTGATGGTGAGCTAGGAAGACTATAGCTCATGTTGAGCACCTCATTCTCTGTAAAATTATCGTTGGGGCTACACCGTTCTAGACACGGTCCTGGTGGGGATGGTTTGCCTTCCTCCAACCTGTTGTGAAGAGTAAAACGTGTATCTGTGTCGTGTGCATCACTGTCAAGAAAGCTTGTTCAGCACAGAGTAGTATTTGCGTTGTTATGGTTAAAGGAAATGGAGAGGGTGCCGGAACGTGGTCTACTCTTGTCTCATAACACCAAAGGGGCCACTTAACTTCTGTCCTCAAGCGCTGGGTGGACCCGCACCAAGTGTCACATGTGCCTCTCCTGCGCAGAGATTTGGAATTTAACTCAGGACACTGGCGCAGGGCCAGATAGTGACTGTAACATTTTTGTTCAAAAGATGATTCGTGTTCCTCGATGAGTCGTGGGTGTTGAATTTGAACATGAAATATCGTTTTGACTGTCTGGCTCACTTTTCTTGTGATACTCTACACTCTACATCCTTGAAAACGCTGCATATTGGTTATTCTTCTGTGGCTTAATTTAAATATTGTCATATTTAGCTATCGACACTGGCCTTGCCTCAGTGGTAACACCGGTTCCCGTTAGATCACTGATGTTAAGAGCACTGTCGGGCTTCGCTAAACACTTGGATGGGTGACCGTCCGACTCCGTCGAGAGCTGTTGGCGAACGGGGTGCACTCAGCCCATGTGAGGTCAACTGGGGAGCTACTTGACTGAGAAGTAGTGGCTCTGGTTACGAAAAGTGACAGCAGTCGGGAGAGCAGTGTTCTGCCACATGCCCTCATTATCCGCATCCAACGACGCCTATCGCTTAAGGTTGACACGGCGGTCGGTCGGTGCCGTTGGGCCTTCGGAGGCCTGTTCGGACGGAGAGTTTAGATTTAGTTGTCAAATTACTTGCCTTATTTTACATATTTGTGTTGGATGTACATGGGATATAGACATATAGACATAGTTCGCATTCCCTTTATCCGTGACGCGGGTGTCCCATTGTGCACTGGTACGTTTATACAGTCATTAAGTTACCGCTAACAGTTTAATTGACGAAGCACAACAATTGTTGCAACCGAATACATTCGCTTTGTCTGCTTCATTCATTGCGTTGATCGATATATTTGTTGTGCACAACATGACGCTAATTTTAATTTTCTAAGATAAATTTGAAGATCTGAAGACGGCGTAAGCTTATGCAGGTTGAAACAATCATCGAAAGTAAATAAATTTGTGAAGGAGACTGTGTTATTCAAACTGTATGTACATGAAATTACTAAACATGACTCTCAATTCAAAAATTAACCTCCAGGAAATAATGTGATTTGGCAGCATAGCTGTTGAGTCATGCTTGAACACGTATCATAATGTTGTGATTGTTGTCACTTGCATCTCAGGACTGAGACTTCTGACAGGTGATGGAAGTGACTGCTTGTTATTCTAAGTTCGTGAAGATTAGTGATTTGCGTTCTGTATTAGTTCAGAAGGGGAATGCTCCATACTTGTGTCAGCAGCGAAATTTTTTTTTAATTTTATATCTGGAGAGTTAACCATGAAATAAAAAAAAAAAACGGAAAGTTGATCCTCTTGTCAAGCAATGCTACTAACTTTATTTCGATCGTAAACTGGCGACCAGAACAAGAGTTGCCCCCCCCCCCCCTCCCAGCACTTGTATGGTACATTATGTATTACACTCTCTATAGGTTGATTAAAATTACAACGTTGCATGATCTTTACTCTTCCCATTATTTTGGGGAATCAGCTGATCACATGACGGACTGTTAGTTTTGTCTGGAAAAAATAGAAGCAAGTCGTAAAGTAGAGAATCGTGCTACATCCTAGCTCATCAACTGCTATACGGCCTATATGGCACAGTGAAGAATTGCCGACACCAGTGCCCCATTAGTGACTACGGCTGTGAATGAGGACTAAACGATGATCTACACTTGAAAGACGGCGGAGGAGATATGTGTGCTGACCCAATATTTCAAGGCCACTATGAATTAACCGAGTTAAGCCTTTTGTACGAAGATAAGCTTTAACGATCTTGTTCCTGATTTACATTCGTCGTAGCAACGGGTTGAGCTTATAGCTTCGTGATACGACGGTAAGTGCTTATCATGATCACCGTGCTACTTTTTCTGAGTATTTCTTCAAGGAAGGAAACTTGGTTCCTTTTTAGAGGATGAAATTTTCACTCTGTGGAGTGTGGGCCCATATGAAACTTACTGGCAGATTAAAACTGTGTGCCGGACAGAGACTCGAACTCGGGACTTTTGCCTTTCGCGGGCAAGTGCTCTACCATCTGAGCTACCCAAGCGCGACTCATGACTCGCCGCCACAGTTTGAATTCCGCCAGTATCTCATCTCCTACCTTTCAAACTTGATAGAAGCTCTCCTGCAGACCTTGCAGAACTAGCACTCCTGGTAGAGCACTTGCCCTCGAAATGCAAAGGTCCCGAGTTCGAGTCTCGGTCCGGCACACAGTTTTAATCTGTCAGGAAGTTTTATTGGTTCCTGTTTTTTTTAATGCTATCGAGTTATTTATGGAGACACTTATCGTTTTTCGATGTATATGAGTGGATAGTGTTCACCAATTCTGGCAAAATTAGTCTGAAGGCAGTGCTTCTCCACACTGAAAACAAATTTCCTTCTGTTCCGATTGCTCATACAGTTAATGTGAAGGAGACATACGACAACTTAAAACTGCTACTCAAACAGTATGAGAGACAGAGATGGCGTATATGTGATCTCAATGTAAACTGTACCGCAGGTACACAAAGCACTGAGGCAGCAGAGATTGAAAAGACACCTGCTACGGGAAAAATTATTCGGGTCTATAAGTGTTCATAGCGTATCCATTCTGAAAATCAAATTACGTTCAGAAACGCCGTTCTTTACTCTTGCCGTTAATCAGCTCTATGGTTTCAGTTCATGGTAGTATAGACGTCTTAACACAGTATGGTCACGTTAGGATAAAATGCCGTCTATTTTATAAGTAGCCTTGCTTGTTCATTTTGATTAGTATTACTGGGGTCTGCGCATGTCATTGCGGAAAGGAATTCCCTTTTCTGTTAGCCAGGACATCATTTCTCTCCTCGTGGAGTTTGATTTTAGAGCACAAGTCACTTGATTACTATGGTAAGGGGCATTATCTGTAACGAGGGCAGTATGAAGTAGTAGATTAGGTATTAATCTCTCCGGGTTACTTTTCTTAGTTTGAGAAGACCTTTTCGTTGTGATAATTCCCCCTTTCTTGGCCAGATTTAAACCTTTCGTAGTGTACGGAACAAAATCGTCCTCCCGGCCAGCATGGATGATATTTCTGCTTCATTTCGAGAAAAGGTTGCAACAGACGCTGTAGTGAATTGTCACTTCATCAGTACGATGCTATGTGACAAGTGTGAACAAGTGCCTCGTCCATATAGACAATTAGGCGACATTCATATTTGTACTCTCGGATACTTTTTCAGTAAGTATTCGTTTTGTCCTCAAATTAATATGTTCCTGGAGAACTTTTCTGTTATTCCCGTCTTCGTCCACCTACATGTAAGAGTGCGAAGGATGTTATGAAGTATGCTTATACATCATTCAGAATTTAACTCTGTAACTTGACTTTCCTTGAAATTGGGTCTTTATACATAATGTAGAAATAATTTACTTCACAGCGAACGGCTTGCTAATTAAAATTGTCTACACTGGTCTTCTAAGGTCTGAGTCTTTCCTTATGTGGTAATTTTTCGGACGGAAGTAAACGATACACCAGTTACTTCACCCATTCGCTTCGAAGTGGATTTTAGTTTCAATGGAGCACCTAGCACAGCCTCTTTCCCGAGAAATTGGTAGACATTTGCAACCAATTCGCATTTTTGACTATGAAGATCTTTGCCCTTTAACTTTCTTTGTACTGGTGGTGTCTTCTAACGTGATATTCCACAGTATTTACCATGTCGTGAAGCGCTCCGCCTGACTCTATGGCAACACGACAGACACTGGCGGCCGACTGAACGCGGTCTACTGCGTATCTTGCTTACAGTGTTCACGCCTGTATGCGTGAACTGTTCCGTAGAGTATAAATGTCTATGGAGTGAGCATTCGGATGCGCAGAACGAGAAATCTGTCCGCAACGTCTTCTGCTGCTCAAGTCACGTGATATTGGGACGGCTGGTCCGTATAGCCTTAGCGTATTTCAAGTGTTATTGCTTCACTAGAACAGATAGATCACCTTCAGAAGTATCCTAAAACTTTGTATATGCGTTTTATAGACATCTTAACACTTTTATACCGGGAACTGAAATAGTTTTCAAGCTGTGAAGAGCAAGGGTATTGTGCTTTTTCGCCACAGTATCATAGGTCTGTTCCACTTTACTTACGTTTTTTTCGGGTTCTGGAAAAGAAGTGACAGCCAACAATACCTTATTATGCAGTGAACGTATAGTGTGTAGCGGGGCGATCACTCTGCAGTGTGATGCCGACCGTTGTTAGCCGAGCAGCGGTCATGTACCACGTAGTTTTATCCTGTGACTTCGGTTTTACATATCTTATGGAAAAGAATGACCATGAGAAGTGTTTTTTAATGTTTTGTGACAATGATTTTATATCAGCTGGTCTGTCTCGTGTATCGTTATATCCAAATGGTTTATAAATGTTAATCTACATTCAGATCCGATGAGGATACCTTTAGTGTGTTGAAACCGGTTATCCAATAAACAGTATTTAAGCGATCTTGGCTTTTGAATTGTTTCTAATACCTTATTAGGTTTCCTACTGCAGTTATTCATGTTGTCAAATCTCAGTTCAAATTAATTACGTCACAATGACATTGTATTGGGCACCGATGCATCACAGGAATTGGGGGGGGGGGGGGCGGCATTTGAATAAACCATAGGAAATTAATCACACTGTCTTATATAAATTTTATCTGTAGAAGAACACAACACGAATAGTAAACACTGATTGGCAGCTTAAACGAACTTGCAAATTTATCTAGCATTTCCCTCGTAAACACAAGGGAAAAAAATTGCAGTAATTTTCTCTACAATACAAGACACTATACTACCGCGTCTTGATATTTTTAAACATATAAAGCGCCTCAAATCAATACGATATTCACTCTTAGAGATTTGTACGTATCTATGAGAAGTAACTGGTCCTCCTTTCACGTACTTGCCTTTACATTTGTAGCAACAATAATACCGCACCATGACTGTTATTACTACTAAAAAGGCGTAGAAGGGTACGTAAAAACAGATGAATACGTGTAATATTACAGTTTCGCTGTTACCACAAAGTGCAGACAAGCAGCGACGTCCTTTACTACTTGACTAGTCCAGTTTGATGTTGAAGACATGCGCCGTAGGCTATGCTCACTCCATAGGTATTTATACACTATGGACTGTATTTGCGAGAGACGTCTCCAAGGATTGAAGTAAAAGTAAAGGAAAAACCGCAAACTATGGAATTAATGTCTCGTTAAAATTTCATTCATTTGTTGAAATAATGACTTGGCAATCATTCACAAGCGCTTGCAAGTATTTTTTAGCAGGATTATAGAAGTGAAATATTGGGAAATTTAATTTTATTTATTATAATCGATGTTTCTGGAAAGCCTACAACTGTGACACTCAAGATTTAAATAATGAAACCTGTGCATTTGTATAGATAACTATTTTTTATGTTTGCATGTATGATTTTCTACCTCTCCTGCACTGTAAAGTATCTTTGTACGCATTTCACTCGCAGGCTTAGCCCTGGTACATGTAAGTTTTGAACCTATAGTGCGAGAGGACTCACTGCCCTCCCCTTATTTTCACTCGAATCAAATACGAGAACACAATATTTGATACAAAAATACGTTTATTCTAGTAAACTTTACAAGATGCACAGGACGCTCCTCATTGTGGATCCTCGCTTGGCTGAGACATACTTCCGTTCGCTTCGGAGTCTCCAGGGCACCTGACACTTGGCGAGAAACAATGGATTCAGCTCACTGCGGCATCTGCCAGGATGAGACATCCATCTGCTCGCTGCAGTGTTTCCAAGGTAACTCTTATTCTAACACATTAAACAATATATTCCGCTCATGACGGTGCTTTCCTGGCCGCAGATTCTCTCAGCTAACTGCTACGTCCGTTCACTGCAGCCTCTCATTAATACCTGCCTGCCACGAACAAAGGGACAGGTAGGCGCTCACAAATGCAGTTACGAAGTTCCCGACAGGGAGCAACTGCTACTGGTCCTGTTTGCTGTATTCGGCACTAGACACCACAAGGAGTGGCAAGAGTGACGAAATTCAAGAAGCTTATAAATTCAAGAAGACAACTACAGTGCAAGAGAGACAGAAAATCACACATGCAGCCATCACAAATAATACTTGTGTAAAGAAATGCAGTTGACAGTGAGAATAAATTCTTGAAACGTGTTGTGCCAAGCAAGAAAAAATGCGTAAGTCGTGCAGTTTTCGTTACCTATTTAAATCATATTGCCAAATTGTACAAGTACACCTTTTCCAGTACCAACCGACAAAATCTAATAGGGTACTCCCTAGTACTTGTTCGCTTGTTGCTGCTCTATCTGTTGGATAGACTAATAGGGCTATTCCCCTATGTTGGCGACCCAAAGACTGCGTTTTATTGACAAAACGCTTAGAAGATGCAACATATCTACTAAAGAGACAGCGTGCACTACGCTGGTCAGACCTCTTTTGAAGTACTGCTGCACGGTGTGGGATCCTTACCAAATAGGTTTAACGGAGTACTTCGTGATTTTTCAAAGAAGGCAGCACGTTTTGTATCATCGAGAAATAGACAATAGAGTGCCAAGGACATGGTACAGGATTTGGGGTGGACATAATTAAGACGAAGGCGTTTTTTGTTGCGGTGTAAATTTCAATCACCATCTTTCTCCTCCTAATGCGAAGATATTTTACTAACGCCGACCTACATAGGCAGAAACCATCATTAGAGCTCGCATCTAATGGTAGAGGTGTTCGTTTTTTTCTGCGCGCTATTCGAGAGTGGAATAATAGAGATTTTTTTTATTGAAACTGAAACTCCTCCAGCTGTACTTAAGATTTCATATTTATTTGGTTACTACATTCGATGTTGCGTCAACGTCATCTTCAGGCCCGTACACTTTGATATCAATTGTGTGTGGCTGAGTACTAGAAGTCCTCGGTGAGACAATACGTAGAGCACGTAGTGCTGAAATCATAAATACAACTGGAGGAGTTTCATTTTCAATAAAAAGAATTATACCAACTGATGTCCCACCATCATCCAATTTAAATATGGATGTACGAAGATTAATAGCCATGTAGATGTAGATGTATCCTTTGCGTCCGGGCCTGTTCATCTGTGTAGTTTGCTTGTGTCGGCGAGATTTTTTTCTGTGTATTATTTAGGTCATCGAGACTCTCTTCCGTGTGTTACTTGCGTCATAGTGATTTTCTTTCGTGTTACTTACGTCATCGGGACATTTGCTGTGTTTGTTCGTCGTCAGTGCCGCCGCTGTCGGCGATGTCATCCGTCCCTCACACACAAACCACCCCCTCGCTGCCGCCGCAGCCATCGTTGCCGCCACTTTCATCTGTTTGTCGCCGCCACCGCTTTCGTACCTGTCACATAGGAGACATTCTCATTGTTCACAGTTACACCACAGCTCATTACCGTCGTCTCAGCGCCTCTTTGGTGACCGCTCACCCCAGTCTACGCCGCTTATTACTGTCCCCGTCATAAACCATCCCACAAAACCGACCATTTATACCTCTCCTTTTTCTGCTTCCATTATCACAACATGGAACACGTCCTCTAACCTACCACCTACATCTATCCTTCCTTACCTAAAGTATCCTCTTCGAACCACAGCAGTAACATATACATCTCTCTCTGTCTCCAGGTCCCTCTGTCTTTTATCTTTCAGCCATAACTCATCATCCACCATATACACCACTGCCGCATGCATCACAACCTGCGAGCATGCCAAAGATGACATCACAAGCATCACTTCATTTAGCCTCACCACACCAACCAATACACGCCATACTGAAAGACCTGCACACTCTTGGTAACCCTCAACACGCCATCACGCAACCCTCCACCTCCCCCAACTCTCCAATCCTACAACCGTTCTTTCCTCCAACAGCCGTTAAAAACCCACAAAACGTCAAAACTCTGACGACTGTCCCACTCTCACAGTAAAAAATACCACAAACTGACCTTGATGACACTCAGCATGTGGATACAGATCCTCTTCCTCAAACATCTTCCTCTACCATTTACGCCTTCATCCTCGCCAAACCAGCCCCAAAATTCCTCAAACCCAAATCACTCACCCTCGAAATCAAAAAATACCTACCAAGTCTGCACATACAACAAATAAGCCCAAGAAAAGATTCCATATTATTTAAGTTCCTGAACCACCAACTTCCATACTGACCTCTTCAAACTTCCTCGCATTACATTTGGACCCAAAGCCTCCTTAAATGTCTTACCACAATACCCAACGTCAAACAACTTCAACCTCCCTGCTGTCCTCCAAACCTCACAGACAGTCAACCTTGATATCTCAGATGAGGAAGTGGAATCCAAAGTGAAAAAAACCTGAATTTAGAAGTTTAAAAAGCCCTTTGGATCAACAGTGATAATGGTCCCACTTTACTGAATCTACCTCCTCCATAGATCTTCTCTTTAAAGAGAATGTCCTGATATACTACTACCATCTCAATTCTGAACCTTCAAACTCCCTTCCTCAGTCCTACTACTGTAAAAACTTTCTTCATTACAATGATCACATAATTGTAGATTATAAAAACCCATCCACTTGTTCACACTGCAGAGATGAGGTTAGTTTATTTGAACAATTCCTTGATCTTGCTCCCCCTCATACCTGTAACACGTGCAATAACTCCCACTCCACTTATTCCGCGAAATGCAAAGCCAAGCCTCAACCAACTGAACCTGAACTTACTGTTTCAGGTGTCCCAACAATTCCCTCCACCCAAACCTCACTGCTGAGGACATCATCAGATTCATGACAATCTTCCTCCACAACATTAATCGATTTCAACAGCGACACATTCTTCAACAAATCTCCCTTGCTGCCTGCTCTGCTTTCCAACTCAGTAACCAAGCTAACTACTCCCACAACCATGTCTAGTTCCTCTTCACCAACTTTGACACCCTAGTCTAAGCCCTGTACAGCTCTCAACCAGATACACAACTCTTGGCTCTTACAATGGCGCATATTACCCACCAGTAAAAATCTTTTAATGCATATACTGTCCTAACGCAATGTCCATACTTTCATCCTGAATGAAACATTGCTCCAACCCTATCACACCATCTGAACCTCTCCTTGTCTCTATATCTACCACTGCACAGATAACCTCCTTCCCCCGGTGAGATGTGGCATTGCAGCTGGTCACCACAAGAACATCATACAATACTTCAACTGAGCACCTTATCCTTATCCTCTTCTTCCAAACCCTAATTATTACCTGCGCCACCATCTACATCTGACCTGATCACCCCATACCATATGGCTTCATCACCCACATAGACCATACCTTTTCCAGCTATATTATTGCCGCTGTCCTCAACATCCATAGTTGGTCCCCTGCAGAAGTCCAGCAGTGGCATCACTTTACCTTCTCCCTGTAAGGTGACATTGTTCCCATCTCACAGCACACACATCCTAGAAGCAACACTACCCCAAAGTCATCCTAGCATCACTGCAGAAGTTCTTTATCCAGTTGGAACTGACCATCTACCTGTATTCCTCAATAATTTCTACATATGACTTCATCCCAGTGTGCACCATCCCAGCTCCATCCAAGTTATCCAAGACTTCTTTGCCAACTGGAATGCCTACCAGCAATCCTTAGAAACCTAGATTGGGAGCCACCCTCTGACGTGCCAGCAACCTGATCCTTCCTCCACCAACATTCCTACCAAGACCATATATCCTCACCATCCTGTCATCCCCCCGCAAGCCCTACGCCTCCTCCAGGAACCCCATCACTTGTCTGCTCCTTCTTGCGGACTCGTGAGTGGCATACATTCACACACCATTGACAAATACAGAGACACTCAGGAATATACTCAGTGATAAAAAACGCTGAAATTGGCGCGAGAAATGCACGAGATTCAACACTACACTCTCCGTTAATTCTTTCAAGTACTGGAAAGCATTCCATCAAGTCATTGGCAATAACCTCATACCTCACTACCCCCTCCTCCACAACAACCATCCATAACCTGACAACCAGAGTAAACTTGCACCCTATCTCTCTGACGTCTTCTCCATCCCTGATGATCTCTATTTTGATCACTTCCTGTTCCCTACCATCCATGAATACTCAAACTCGATTCCTCCATCCCTGGCTCCCAGCTTCCAGTACTTTCACAACATACCATAAACAGAGTTGAATATGCCAGTCATAGCACATGACATAAAACAAGTACTCCACAAAAAACGCACCACTTCCCTGTGTCATGTCTGCATTACCTATCAACTCCTCAAATAATTCCCCCTCTTCTTTCTAGCCATTCCTGCAACCCTTTACACCACTTTCTCCACTCGTTACTAACCTCAATTATGAATACCACCAAGATACTACTGTTCCTCAAACTGCACGAATCTCAGCTGATACATTCTCGTACCGTCTCATCTGTCTCACCCCAGTGTTTAGCGAGGTCTTAAAATCAGTTCTCTTCTTCTGCACCCATCAACACCTGTAATGATCTCCTTCCTGTTAACCAGTGTGGCTTCCATCCTAATTTCTCCTCTGACGACCAGCTCCTGCACCTCACCCATTTGCTTTCCAGTTAAGTTCCTCTAAATAAGTAATTTTTGTCTCTCTCGACTTAGAGAAAGCCCACAACCATGTGTGGTATTCTGGTATACTTTTCAAACTAGACATACGCACTTCCAATTAACTATGTGTGCCTTATTGCATCTGTCCACGCTAATCTCCCATCCTTAGTCATTGTTAACTATACAAATTTCTGTAACCTTGCATCCCACTGCAGGACTGCCCCAGGGCACCGTTGTCTCCCCTCTCCTCTCCTCTATCTCCTCTGCACTGCTGGTATGCCCATACCACCTCGACAGTCCACCTCGTTCAGTATGGTGATGGCACCGCTTCCATCACTCTCTATCCAACACTCCATAAATCACAATGATCCCTCAAAATCCACCTCAATTTATCTCCTGGTGTAACCAATGGCTCCTAGAGATCAACCCCACCAAGACCCAGACAATATACAAGATGAACTAACCACACATTCCGCCTCCATGGCTTTTACCTTACCATTTATGACTGTCCTATCCAATTAACAAATGTATTAAAATATCTGGGACTATCCTTACCTGCAACTAATGTGGAAACCTTACCTACTAACCACCCAACAAAAAGTTTTGTTAAGGCAGATAGAATAGCTTGATAGTCCGAATACTGCTGGTCCGTACGTGGCGAAGTTCTTCAGGCCCATGAAATGGGGAAAGAAATATATTTTAAGTAAAATTCTGTACTTTCAGTAATCTTCCGGTTCTCATTTCCTTTAATTATATACTGTCAGATTTTTTTTGAGGTGTTATTATAAGAGTGTGACACTTTTCCAGATTCATGTAATGCACATGCCGCTGTAAGAGTTTACAGAAACAATTATTATATGAAATCTGAGGCCAGTTAGAAATTTTGTAATTAGATCTGGATTCAGCGGAAAACTGTGTTTTAGAAACAGTGTTTATTGTTCTTGTAACTGAAAAAAAGATTTTTCTGTTGATGACAGTAATCAGCTCTTGCTGGCCAAATACTAGCTATGAAAATTCCTTGAACCTCCTCCGAGCGGGGCCCCACTACACAGGCGTGAATTGGCGACTTGGACGACGGAGATGGGTATTCTGTGACCATAATAATAACTGTAATCGACATCAATAAAACTAAATGAAGGGATCTCTTTGGAATTACTGAGTACGTAGACTCATCTTGCGATGTTGTTCAGTATTTGGCGTAATTAATGTTGCAGGAAATCTGTGGATGTCGTACAACGCCAAAACTTTTAGTTTATTGTGACACGCAACCACGTCGTAAAATGTTGACCCGTAATTGAAACTGTTACAGAATACGGTGTAGACGTACTACAGTACAGCTCCATTTTGAGTATTCTGATTTGATCTCTGGCACACAGGAAAAATTATTGCGGGCCTTAAAGAATACTAAAAACGTGATTTTACACAATTGTGGCAAATATTCGAATCAAAATAGGGTGTAAAGAAAGATAGCCACAAATGCACAGTCCCCGATGAAGTTGAAGTTTCTCAAAAAAACTGATTCAAATATCGGCTTCCAAAGAAGTCGCAATAGTGGCTCGATATTGCGCCACGAAATCGGCTTGCTGTTGGGTACCCATTATGGTTTTCATTAATAATTTGGTCTTTCAATGCCACGGCTATGTTAATTACAGGAAGTTACGTTAAGATTCAACAGATTTTTGAATGCCGAACGAATAGTAATTCATATTTGTAATTATAACTTTTTATACATAGGACAACTGTTTGACTTTGTGTGTTATGTAAGGGGTTATGTCACAAACTGAAGCATTTGATAACACACACGACAATACATAAGCTCTTCAGTAGAGCAGTTGTACATGTGACGACATACGCCAGGCGCAGTCAAACATTTTTACCTACCATCTACCTTTTGTATCACTGTTAAAAATAAAATTTTGTAACTGCCCTTCAGCTCCATAGTACTGGTGCTTTGTAAAGTTGGGAACGACCTTCACTTTATAAAAATTATAAACCAGAGCTACAGCAAGTTAAGGGGAATTGTAACACCCTATCCCGACAATGTTAAATTTAGCGATTTGGCTTCCCTGTATTTCAGTAATCTCTGTAGCCATTGACATGAAACTCTTCCAGGATATTAAGCTGTATGTTCTGCGTCTACTGAATTACAATAATTGCATTTCAGCCACTGCTTTCGGAAAAAAATATTTAACTACACAGTTAAAATTTTGTGTACTTTTTTGTACGTTATCCTAAATAATTTTAACTATACATGACATTATGTTCTTCTTTTAGTTCAGTAGATTCAGGATATGTATGGTATTACTCCCTGAAAATTTAAATGCTCTACTCGAAGTGGTTTCTGAGATTTAGGGAAAAATGCTATAGAAAATGTAAATTTTCAGGAACGGCTTCTAAGGTTTCAGAAGACTGTAACGCACTTATTATATGCTTAATTTTTTTATTTGTAGTCACTCAGAAGCACCCTGAACCATACTCTATATCATCCTCTAGATCTTTCTCCACGTTTTTTCTTCTTTTCTTCTATCTGGACTCCTTAGTGGCCAACTGTGCTGCATACTCTGCTTTATCAATTCGAACCTTGTCCTTCCGTTCAAGTTCTCTGCTGCAGTTTGTTCCAGGATTAATTCCCATATGCTGTGGCACTTTCACCGTACCAATGTTGCCATCATTAAAACCAATAACAGCATCACTGAGCCCCCACTTTAGTGTCTTCATTCCGACAAAAATACTTTTTGGTAAGCAAGTCCATATAAGATTATTGAACGACTCATTGGGATTTTGAGTCTGATCATGGAGACACTTCTTCAGTAATTCAGCATTTGCCAGGTCTCTGTAAATACTCTACTGGCCACTAAAATTGCTACACCAAGAAGAAATGCAGATGATAAACGGGTATTCATAGGACAAATATATTATACTAGAACTGACATGTGATTACATTTTCACGCAATTTGGGTCCATAGATCCTGAGAAATCAGTACCCAAAACATCCACCTCTGGGCGTAATAACGGCCTGGATACGCCTGGGCAGTTAGTCAGAGCTTGGATGGCGTGTACAGGTACAGCTGCACATGCAGCTTCAACACGATACCACAGTTCATCAAGAGTAGTGACTGGCGTATTGTGACGAGCCAGTTGCTCGGCCACCATTGACCAGACGTTTTCAATTGGTGAGAGAGCTGAAAATGTGCTGGCCAGGGCAGCAGTCGAACATTTTCTGTATCCAGAAAGGCCCGTACAGAACCTGCATCATGCGGTCCTGCATTATCCTGCTGAAATGTAGGATTTCGCAGGGATCGAATTAAGGGTAGAGCCGCGGGTTGTAACACATCTGAAATGTAGCGTCCACTGTTCAAAGTGCCGTCAATGCGAACAAGAGTAGACCGAGACGTGTAACCAATGGCAACCCATACCACCTCGCCGGGTGATAAGCCAGTATGGCGATGACAAATACACGCTTGCAATGTGCGTTTACCGCGATGTCGCCAAACACGAATGCGACTATCATGATGCTGTAAACAGAACCTGGATTCATCCGAAAAAATGACATTTTGCCATTCGTGCACCCAGGTTCGTCGTTGAGTACACCATCGCAGGCTCTCCTGCCGGTGGGGCAGCGTCAAGGGTAACCACAGCCATGGTCTCCGAGCTGATAATCCATGCTGCTGCAAACGTTGTCGGACTGTTCGTGCAAATGGTTGTTGTCTTGCAAACGTCCCCATCTGGTGACTCAGGGATCGAGGTGTGGCTGCACGATCCGTTACAGCCATGCGGATAAGATGCCTGTCATCTCGACTGCTAGTGATACGAGGCCGTTGGGATCCAGCACGGCGTTCCGTATTACCCTCCTGAACCCACCGATTCCATATCCTGCTAACAGTCATTGCATCTCGACCAAGGCGAGCAGCAATGTCGCGATATGATAAACCGCAGTCGCGATAGGCTACAATCCGACCTTTATCAAAGTCGGAAACGTGATGGTACGCATTTCTCCTCCTTACACGAGGTATCACAACAACGTTTCACCAGGGAACGCCGGTCAACTGCTGTTTGTGTATGAGAAATCGGTTGGACACTTTCCTCATGTCAGCACATTGGTGGTCTCGCCACCGGCGCCAACCTTGTGTGAATGCTGTGAAAAGCTAATCATTTGCATATTACAGCATCTTCTTCCTGTCGGTTAAATTTCGCGTCTGTAGCACGTCATCTTCGTGGTGTAGCAATTTTAATGGCCAGTAGTGTAGGTTTTATGATATCCATGACTGCTGCGGGGATGGAATGTTTATGGCTGTATGAACTGTTTGAGTACTGCGCATTGCTGGTAATTGCACCATGAATCAAGTCCAGGGGGGCAAAGATGGTGTGCTGGTTTTTCATCAGTTGACAGTCTGTGGAAGAAGTTAGCCCATACTGCCTGCTTCATTTTCAACACGTCCTTTAATTTTTAATGGACATACCATAATACTGCTCTCGTTCACAATTCATTTTGTCTGTAAGCCTGCCTCTTATGGTTTTACCATCAGAAAGTTCCTTATCTCTCAAACTTTGTTTAAACTTCCTCAATCTGGTTCCCATCCTCTTCTGGACATGACCAACATAAACTCGTAATTTAACCTTTATCACACAGCAATCCACAGCCTTCTATATAAAACATTACTGATTTTATTACTTCTTGAAGTAATGCGCGTAAGAATTTTAACATTTTCAACCGGTGTAGATTATATTTAAAAAAGTACAATAAAGTAATTCCCATGTGAGTTAACAAGTGATATATATATGTAATTTTATTCGGAAAATTACAAATTTTATTGGGAGATAAAAATCCGAAACTGTGAAAAAATTTTTTTCCATTCTAACTCCTCTTAAAGCACTTATTAACAGTTACTTTCCAAATATTTTGTGTCAAATTTTTATGAAAACAGGCAATTTTGGTGGCGAATACATCAATGTGAGCGTACTGTCGTGCTGCTCAAACTACTGGAGCACAATTCTACCCTTGTGTCACGGAGACTTGTCCCGCTGGAAAAACATAAGCCTTCGCCGTCAGGGAAGTAACCAAGAATGAAAGACACGAGTGGTCTGGAACAATGTTCACGTAGTACACAGCTGTTATGGTGCGTTAGGTTGCTACCACTGATCTATTGGTATCCCGGGTGAATATCTCGCATAACACGATACTGCCCGCACTGGCCTCCGTGTCTGGTGCCGGCACAATCATCGACATTGTGGAACAATTATCCAGATACACCCGACCGAGTGAAACGTTTCTATTGATCCACCCCAAATCTCTATGGGCCTGTTACCACTGCAGCAGTAACTGACGTTGTCGTTGGGTCAACACGCGAACACGTAAGGTCGTCTTATGCGAAGCCCCGTGTTCAACAATGTGCGCTGGACCGTGTTCTCCGAAACACTTTTGCATGTACCAGCCAAGCAGGGTGTCGACAGATCTGCCAAAGATCGCCACCTGTCACAATTTACAGAGCGGCCATGCCTCCGACCTCCATCTTCTGTGAACAACTCGGCGACCGAACTTCCCCAGGTGCGGATTCTCGACCATCAATGCCATACGATTATTCATTCCATTTATCCCACGTATTGTCATTAGAACGATTCCGTATTCGTCTCTACTTCACATAGTGTATTCCTTACCGAGTTACACTGGACTCGCATTCGGGAGGACAACGGTTCAATCCCGCGTCCGGCCATCCTGATTTAGGTTTTCCGTGATTTCCCTAAATCGCTCCAGGCAAATGCCGGGATGGTTGCTTTCGAAGGGCACGGCCGACTTCCTTCCCCGTCCTTCCCTAATCCGATGAGACCGATGACCTCGCTGTATGGTCTCCTTCCCGAAAACCAACCAACCAACCAACCAACCTTACCGAGTTACGTGTCCACAGCTTCATGGCGAGCATTAAAGTTGTGCTCTACTAAAACTACCTAACCGTACAATTAGGAAGTTTTGGTACAGTACGAAAATGACGTAGTAAATGATAGAATTACCAGTAGTATTGGTAGCGTTGGTAGAGCAAAAAATATAAATGAGTGTGTGAGAGAGGAAATGGAAGCCGACGACTTCCCCTTATTTTTTGTTTGTTTTGCACATAATCAGAACCACAGATTAATTAGAACCACACATCGTTCAGTGTTAGTCCATTGTGCACTGTATATCCTTAAAAAATATAAACTGCATTTTATATCCAAAAACCTTTGCTGCTCACTTAACTACGCCGCTGTCCTATACCAAAACTTATTTCTGATGCGAGTACAGTTTACATGCACAAAAACAAAAAAAGAACTAAATAATTATTTGAATGCATAGTGCCTATTTCTTCGAAAGAAAAGATACCACGCAGATGCAGCAGCTGTGAAATACTATATGTAAATCGAAGGGGGATCACTGCTGTAAGCTGCATTGGGTCATTAAGCGGAATTAACAGCGACGAGCGAAAATGTGTACCGGACCAGGGCATCGGCCATGAGGCTTACCGAGACAGTCCGTGCATTTGCGATAAAGCTGTGTCCCAGACGCCGCAGTGTTACCGCACCTGCCTGCTAAGCACGAGATCCCGGGTTCGGGTCCCGACCGGTACACATTTTCGCTCGTCGCCGCTGATTCCGCTTAATGTCCCGATGCAGCAGATATCAGTGATCCCCCTTCGATTTACATACACTACTGGCCATTAAAATTGCTACACCACGAAGATGACGTGCTAAAGACTCGAAATTTAACCGACAGGAAGAAGATGCCGTGATATGCAAATGATTAGATTTACAAAGCATTCACACAAGGTTGGCACCGGCCGCGACACCTACTACCTGCTGACATGAGGAAAGTTTCCAACCGATTTCTCATACACAAACAGCAGTTGACCAGCGTTGCATGGTGAAACGTTGTTGTGATGCATCGTGTAAGGAGAAGAAATACGTACCATCACGTTTCCGACTTTGAAAACGGTCGGATTGTATCATAAGGCGATTGCGGTTTATCGTATCGCGACATTGCTGCTCGCGTTGCTCGAGATGCAATGACTGTTAGCAGAATATGGAATCGGTGGGTTCAGGAGGGTAATACGGAACGCCGTGCTGGATCCCAACGGCCTCGTATCACTAGCAGTCGAGATGACAGGCATCTTATCCGCATGGCTGTAACGGATCGTGCAGCCATGCCTCGATCCCTGAGTCACCAGATGGGGACGTTTGCATGACAACAACCATTTGCACGAACAGTTCGACAACGTTTGCAGCAGCATGGACTATCAGCTCGGAGACCATGGCAGCGGTTTCCCTTGATGCTGCATCACAGACAGGAACGGCTGCGATGGTGTACTCAACGATGAACCTGGGTGCACGAATGGCAAAACGTGATTTTTTCGGATGAATCCAGGTTCTGTTTACAGCATCATGATAGTTGCATCCGTGTTTGGCGACATCCCGGTGAACGCACATTGGAAGCGCGTATTCGTCATCGCCATACTGGCTTATCACCCGGCGTGATGGTATGGGTTGCCATTGGTTACACGTCTCGGTCTACTCTTGTTCGCATTGACGGCACTTTGAACAGTGGACGTTACATATCATATGTGTTACGACCCGTGGATCTACCCTGCAGTGATCCCGGCGAAACCCTATATTTCAGCAGGATAATGCGCGACCGCAATTTTAATGGCCAGTAGTGTATAATTAATTATTGTTGTTATGCTAGCTCCCTGACACTAGAAAGTAGAGGCCGTGAAGCTATTCCTGACAATGTCCTTTTTTCCAAAACGATTGGCAGACCTTTCAGATTTGATGCTACCCAAAAAGCCAAAGTCTATATGGCGCAACTTAAGCTGTTTCTTGTGTTGCTCGCTGGAATGCGACGGGAGCCATCAGTAGCTTGCAGCAGTGGCTCGACGTCAAGGAACTCCTTGAGAGCAAGAAAATGATTAAACTAGTACCACAGCGCTTCGCGCGCAGTACTCCTAGTGACTCAGCTGTTGCACGACTCAAGAGCCACCCTCATGGCTTCATTTTTCCCAGTACCTCTCTCCTACTTTCCTGACTTCACTGAAATTCTTGTTCATACACCTTGCTAGATTAGCACTCATGGAAGAAAAGTTTTGTACAGATATGGCTAAGCCACGTCCCAAGGGTTGTTTCCATATTGCTCTTTGCACTCTGTAATGGACTGTGCGCTGTTCCGAAATTTCCTGGCAGATTAAAACTGTGTGCCTAACCTTGTAACTAGCCGACATAAATGCAGGAGAGATTCTGTAACGCCAGGAAATTATAAGAGGCCTGCTGGCAGAAGTGAAGCAATGAGTGCGCGATCAAGACAGTGTTGACAAAGGTCCAAGCATACGGAATAGGTTCTCACAAGGAACGCCTTGAGTACGAGGTCGCAAATTCAATCTTTTAGTAGGAGTCATTTGAGAAAGTTGTATTAACAGTTATCATAGAAAAAATATTAGCCCCTAATGACTCACCATGTGCATCAGGAGAGCGACAGAAAAGGAGTGTCCGGGAAGTGCTGATACCAACCTCCTATGCGATTTATGTATTACATTTGACTAAATGGACATCGTCGACATTCAAGAAATGTTCAGAATAAATCATTAGCTTGCCATATGAACGCCGAATGCAAAATGGCGCGTCACAGTGAGCACAAAGGTTCGCACCATCAAGATAGAAGGCGAATTGCTTGAGAGTTACAAACCGTGCATAACGTCCAGCTAATATCTACCCTTAAAGAATGCATATAGGATCATATTGGTGTCACGGGATGATGAGAACTGATGGATCGAGATAGCATGCAATCGAATGTGAAACAGTCTGTTGATGGAGCCTATCGTGAAACTGGCTATCCTTTCAGGCATAACTGCAGGTAGTGTGGTAATGTTTTATAGGCGTAACTGCATATAGTACGATAATGTTTTATAGGCACGGAAAAAACAAACGTCCAGGCTCAATTTATCCAGTGGTTCCAGGTGGTATGAATTGCAATGTCACACACGGATAGTTTCCTCTATAGGATTGTGATTTTTTACATCCAAAACAAGAATCAAGGAGAAGCAAGTTATTTTGACCAGCTATTGGCCAAAAGCAGTGTTCATACCATATATGTGGTTCTCTTACGCATATTTTTCCACTCTTGCTTTGTACGACGTAAATATCCCCTACTAATCTTGTAAGATCACGTATACGAGAAAGAATAGAAAGGGGCAGAGCACCTCCAACTTCTTGCAGCACAATAAATAACTTTCCAGCCAATCTACCATCAACGTTAACTGTTGGTATAATTGTATACGAATACGTTAGGGCATTAATATTACTTGATCTTCGTAAGACTCTCTTGGTACCTCTAATTTCCAAGGTTCTTTTCATATGCATTTCCCCTTCAAAACCCGATTGGTCGGAGTTGAAAAGAAATTCCTTACTGAACGGTTGAATAAGTTTAACTAATACACAAATTTTCGGACAGATTCCTCAGTTTTATGTGCGCTTTCGTTATCTTACGTCTTCCAGTTCTGTAGCATTGTTTGAAGCTATGTTTTCCTTGAAATTATTTTAATCTGTGTAGTGCCCAACCTTATGTGCATAACGTAGTAGGTCGCTGTCAAGCACATTCCGTAAATTGTATCGCGCATCCTTGAAACGTGCAGACTCCAGTTTTTGTGACAAGTGTGAGCTTATACGACTTCACAGATTTCACTGACTCATCTTGCAGAAACGCTAATATTTCAACTACAACTAGTTTCTCACTCTAGAAAATGACTTGGGTTCCTTTCGGCAACTGTTGTTGTAGATAGAATGCAATGTTTGCCTCGTTCATCGCCATTGTTCTGCTTTGTATCAACGCCGGTAGCACTTTATCGCAGGTTCGAATCCTGCCTCGGGCATGGATATGTGTGATGACCTTAGGTTAGTTAGGTTTAAGTAGTTCTAAGTTCTAGGAGACTGATGACCTCAGAAGTTAAGTCCCATAGTGCTCAGAGCCATTTGAACGTTAGCACTTTAGCACTGTTGTGAGTTACTCGTCAACAAAGCAGTTGACCTACGCTCCGTAGCCTCATGCTGTGGTCAGCTTGGATACCTTGCATACCTTGGATACCTCCAGCCCCGCCCATGTGGCCATCAGCAGCCAGTATTGTGGCTGCTTCGTAGAGGTGTACAAATCCTCCTTCCAGCCCGCCTGCCTCTCACCGCAAACATTAAAGTATCTCAGCCTGCCGCAACTGAGACACAAGAGTGCGTGTATACTGAAACAAAGTGGTTGAAACTGGTTGGCTCTGAGCACTATGGGACTCAACTGCTGAGGTCATTAGTCCCCTAGAACTTAGAACTAGTTAAACCTAACTAACCTAAGGACATCACAAACATCCATGCCCGAGGCAGGATTCGAACCTGCGACCGTAGCGGTCTTGCGGTTCCAGACTGCAGCGCCTTTAACCGCACGGCCACTTCGGCCGGCGGTTGAAACTGGTCATCTTGTGTTTCCGAAAAACTGGCGAGCTTCAACGGGTCCCGATCAGTCTTCCGCACCTGACAACAGGTTGCGCTATCAATCCACGTGACTACGATGTAGCCAGGTATATGTTTGCGTAGGCAGTTTCATTGCAGCTGGTTGTGGAGGTAAGTTCCTATGGGACCAAACTGCTGAGGTCATCGGAGCCTAGGCTTACACACTACTTAATCTAACTTAAACTAGGTATTGAATCACCTTGTATATTCGAACATTGTTTGTCCTACTCACCTACTCATCCACATTAACTTACAGCATCATCAGCAAACAGTTGCAGATACTGGGTTCGATCACTTAAGAACTCTTCGATCGACTCACGTATCTGACAAGGAACTCCAGTGGTGATTACGGTATTCGACGTCCCACATATTGTCTACCATGCAACAGAGGTGTACACATCCCGCTTTTAGCCTGACCATACGCGTGTGTTAGCCTGATACGTAAGCTGCCGCGCGTTTCCAGTCGAACGGGCGAATGGGCAGGCTGCTTTGCCGTAATCCAAGCCAAGCTGTGCTCAGCCCAAGCAGGCAGGCTAAGGGAGTTGTGCTTGCCAGCCTGCCTGCCTGCCAGTCTTCCCGCAGTGCTGGGCTACGTAGCGAATTATTCTGTACGTTTTAACTGTAGTATTATGAAGGGAGCTCGGAAGAATTTTATCTGCATGTCTCAAGTTGAGGCCCAATATAATATATATTCATTTGGGTCATTGTAGCCCAGAAAACTGTGGCTTTTATTTGTCCTTTTTTCCTTTTAGTTGTATTTCAGGTTTATTTAATTATTTCTATATGAACCGTTTTCTCTGCAGCTTCACGCTTTTTCGACTAGAAGACTACCGGCTATTCTCATTTCGAACCATCATCAGGCCTCCTCTAATATTCTTAGGGAATCAGGGCTCCTCTAATATTCTGTAATATGCAGAACCATCTCTGAAAATCGAGATACTTCGCACTTAAGAACTTGAAGATGACTATTATACTGCAACGCCAGCCCAACTACGGTTTTCGAAGTGTAGTTTCTGTAACCTTATTGTGTTTAAGCCTAACATAAACCCAATTATACCAATGTTAAATATTTTTTTCCAGGGTGCGTATTGCGGTTTTGCTGAATTCATCCTAAGTGGCCAAAACACGAGTAATTCATTCTAAATACCCGAAATGCATTTTAGAAATCATAAAGTTTGTTCTTCATTATTATGTTAATCTAAAAAGTACATGTCTGAAAGGCGAAGCATTCTTTTCATACGAAGCTTTCTTCGCACTACGTTGCATGCCACCTGAACGTGATTTTTAATATCCACTGAGCCATATATTTTCCTCTTTCATATTTAGAAAGCTATAGTGCTAAATTATCTCTAGTCCTTAGCAGATATTTTCACACAATTGTCAACCACTAGATCTTCGTCCTCTTTCAAAATATTTCTGTAGTGAGGAAATTGCTGGTCAAATTTACAAACATGTAAAATACTCAAGGTTCCAAATTGAGTGTATAGTAACTTTTTCACAATTTGCATTGCAAGACACCTACCGATTTTCTTGAAGCTACCTCATAAACACACTAAAGCTTTAGCCATGCTAGATTTCGGCTTTGTTTCGTGACTGATATATATTCCCAAATTCTTAGTTTCTTGTCAATCTTCTGTAAGCTTGGTTTGTTCATTTTCTGTCCCACTGTTATGGTTAAATGAGCTGCAATGAATACGGCGCGGAATAGCCGTGCGGTCTGAGGCGCCTTGTCACGATTCGCGCGGCTCCCCCCGTCGGAGGTTCGAGTCCTGCCTCGGGCATGGGTGTGTGTGTGTTGTTCTTAGGTTAGTTAGGTTTAAGTAGTTCTAAGTGTAGGGGACTGATGACCTCAGATGTTAAGTATCACAGTGCTTAGAGCCATTTGAACCCTTTTTTTTCTTTTTGAGACGAATAACGATGTCATTTCATGGAGAGGTGAATAAAAAGTATATGTCTCAAAACGAAGTACCTTAAAATTTTGTGAATTTATACAAATTTTTCACGTTTCCGGCATTAAATATGGGTTTCTGATGCTTTTGAAGCGTTAATAACTGAATCTAAATTATAAATTTATGTTTAAGTAAATGAATAATTTATTGAAACACTCTCTATCTTCCCTCTGGTTTGCACGCATCACCGACAATTCTCTTTCGATAAATACTGAGGTGGAGCGCTCAGAAAACGTATAATATGCAGTTTGCTAATTGTTTGGTGACGTAAGCACTTGCTTTTTAAGCACATATTGTCATTTGTCAGGAGTACCGTATTTTATTTTTGGGAGAAATATTTGTCACCAATGTTAATGTTGTCTGAATTTCTATAAGTGAAATAAACCATCCTTGTAGATCAGTATATTGCACTGAATTTATCTGGATAACCAATTTTTATCCAGCCATATGATTTCTTCTATTTCCAAGCCTCTGACCGTTTCAGCATTCTGATCCACGCGCAAAGTTCGCTATTAAGGAAACGCATTTTTGTAAAGATGGACGAAAAACTGAACAAACGGCTACTTATTTACTGTCCATAAACAAACAAATATCGGAACGGAAATAACAGTGACGACAGATAATGACGGAGTTAAACGATAGCTAAACGATCGAGTGTATCTGCTCAGAACTGAATGCGATGTTTTCATTGAATGAATGAATTGATAATAATCCTACGGAATCCTAAAACCACAAGCGAGTGAATGGACTGTTTCCATTCAATGGCTCCCACAGACTAGTTTCATTCAAAAGAATGAATGAGTAGTCCTACCGATAGCTGAAGCCACAACCGACTAGATCTGTTGTTTTCATTCGGCTGCTCCCGTAGACTGGTTTCACTCAAAAGAATGGATAGGTACTTCAACCTATAAGTATAGCTGCAACCAAATGAATCGATTGTTTTCCAACAACCGACTGCATCGGTCGTTTTCATTCGGTTATTCCCGTCACCGCATTATGTGTATAATAGAAAAACATAAAAATATATATTTAAAGAATAGAGCTGTAGAGAAAGTGAATATTCCTCCCTGCTACGTCTCAAGTAGTTTAATCGACAGGATGCAGTATAATGGAACTGTAACTCTCTGCTGGAAAAATGTAAGCTTTTATTTACAAGCTTATTTTTCCTTTTTTCCCCTTAAACGAGTTTCTTGTTGTCTCTGCATTTCGCTCTCTCAAGCAAACCTTTTTCAGTGAAAATGTGCGTACCTCCCAAGGATATCGAATGGTAACAGGACCTGTCAGAGCCTTCATTTCCGGAAAAAAAATTTCCACATCACAATAGAGCATTCATAAACGATAATTCAGAATGTTGGAAATGCTTGCGGAATAGTAAACAAATTTCATTTTGTATATGTTGTGTCTACATGTGTTCCATCAGAATGAGAAAATAATTCTATGTCTGTTTTGCAAGATGATTTTGTGCGGACAATCTCTTCATTTCTTGTATCCAAGTTTAGGTCGAATCTACTACCACGCTTTGACTGGCCACCTTTGTGATGTTCAAAGCGATTTTATTCCGAGATAATGCCTGAGCATCTCTTTGAGTCGTAATGCGGCAAAACCGTATTATAGAGGTCAATGAAGACATCTACTCAGAGCGTTGTAGCTATTTACTCGCTTGGCTTACGGCTTTCTACAAAGCCTTTGCAGCTGGCGCCGCTTGCGCAGCTTGCGTGGTGGATGGCTTGTGCTGTCCCTGTCTATTGTACACTGATAAGCCAAAACATTATGACCACTGCGCACACCGAGTGGTTAGCACACTGGACTCGGATTAGGGAGGACAACGGTTCGATCCCGAGTCCGGCCATCCTGATTTAGGTTTTCCGTGATCTTCCTAAATCGCTCCAGGCAAATGCCGGGATGATTCCTTTGAAAGGGTACGGCCGACTTCGTTCCCCATCCTTCCCTAATCCGATGAGACCGATGACCTCGCTGTTTGGTCTCTTCCCCCAAACAAACCAACCCAACCACTGCACCATCACCACGTATGTAAATCAACGGGCCGTTATTCACGCGAATTACATGACCTGTGCGCAGACATGTAATACCACATACCTCCACAAACCTACCAGCAAACTGTCTGATCCCTGTTACGCAGAATCAGTGATGTATTTTGTTCCAGATATTGACAAACAAGTCTTTAAGATGGTGGTCGTAATGTTTTGGTTCATCAATGTAGATGACAGTAATGAATAGGTGTACAGATTAAATAGTTGTTGCTGTGTTTGATGATGATGATGATGATGATGATGATGATGATGTTGACGATGACAATTATCATGGTGTTGATAATGTGTATTGTGGTCTCAGTTGCAACGAGCACGAAAACGATGACTCTGTGCCAGTTACCATTGATCAGTTGAAATAGTTGTATCTGGTTATATGTTGTATAGAGCATGGGTTACGTAAGAAATTCCAAAACCGAGCCAACCATAGAGATGGGAAAGACCGACCTGTTAAAGTCGATCGATACCGGTGTTTTAGTACTGAATAACGTGTATTTTTCGGTGTTTGTTTAGCCTCTGTTATAAAAGTTCTTTATTTTATTTTTTACTAATACTTTGTAAAAAAGCCGGAATATCAGTTTGCCATTGAAGCAGTGCTAAAATTTTTGGTTTTTACATAATTTTTTTAAAAAAACCAACAATGTTATTCGCAAAAGGGCCATTGCTTGGAAATTTTGGATTGTTTTAGAAATCGTAAAAAAGCGAGCAGCATTATTTTAATACCATCGCCTAAAGTTAGGAACGAGCAACAAACGCATGACGTAAGAATCTGCACATCATGACAGAGACAGTAATGTACTTGTCGTCGTGCGAGTTGGTCCGTTGGATGGTGCGCGTATGCGTGCAGTGTCTGCCCACAGCTGGTGCGTACGGTAGTTTCTTGCTGTCGTACTCGCATGTCAGTTGTATTGCAGAATGGTGCCATCCCTAGTTTGAAAGTATGTGCTGTAGCAGTGAAGTACAATGCTCCATTTGGTTTAAAAGATGAAAAACTAGTAGAGGCGCAACAAACTTGAGACACCATACAAGAAGAAAAAAACATCCACTTGGAAGAGAAGGTACATTTGGTTGACACACCTGTAATTTTCTTGAAGTGCTGTAAATTTGCGACAATAGCTGAACCCTTAATTTTGTGGCGGATTCAGGATAAAAAAAATTGTTAACATCCATTACTGACGATGCAGGGAAGGCATCAACTTTTGGCCTTTCGCTCTCTATGACACCGCGCCTATTTCCCTCCTCTTTGCAGTCTTTTATGAAGTGAGGGAGGCTGGTTTCTGTCGCATCCTCAACCCCGTATCGATCATTATTTCCTACTCTTTCGCCTTCAGTAGAATTTTTGAATGTTTGTTTGAATCTACGTTTATTACTGGAAGCAACAGGAAAAAAATTAAAAAAACCAAAACCTTATTTCAGATTCCTGTTATTTTCAGCGGTTTTAACAGTCAGCTTGAACCGGAGACGAAAAGAACGGTGTAACTGAAAACCGGTTGTTTTAGCGATAGCCGCCATTTCTAGTCAAAGACCACGTGTGTGCAGTTAACTGAATTTCAGCGCTCTCTTGTGAAATAGTGCTGGTGAAGCCGAAACGTGGAGAGCGAAAGATTAACACAAAGTAGGAGATGATGTGAAGCACGTCAAACCAGTTGAAAAGACAAAATGGATTACTATCAAATCATAACAAAATAACAAATGTATTATTTCATTTTTCACATGTCACTGTACCTACAGGACTTCCAAGATATCTTCCAAAGACATGATTCTTTGAATACACTGGTATGTACGTGCCGCTTGTCGTTGTGTGCTCTGAATAACCTCACACATTTGCGCATTCTCATCGCTTCTAATTTGCTGTATTATACAATCCATTCAATTTCAGTCCTGACCCATCATCCGCAGACATTGCTCCGTCTGTCACTTGCCACAACATGTTATGGATCACTGAGAGACGTTTCATATCAGTAGATGTGGTACGGCGCTATCAAGGCGTTGACAGGAAATAATTTTATTGTTGGAAGTTCCTCAGTAGTCAACTCATCCCTGAAACTCTGTAGTCGGAATGGTTTTACCAAACAGAAAAAGGTATTATGACTGTGTATACCCGATTATGAGGGACTTGTTCCACAAGAATGTGCTGCGATACCTCAAAAGAACTTGCGCTATTACACTAATCATGGCTGTCTGTGATGGGTAGCTTTTTCAGCCACATCATCTACAATGGGTCCATGATTTGCGACAAACTGACATCACACACCGATTGCAGAAATATATAAGCTCACTGCGAATGTGTTAGTCCCTCACAGTTTTGGGCTACTTTCCTTTATGGACGACGCCGTATTCAATCACGATTGAACTGCTTTCCTTGATATGGGTTATTTTCATGTGAGAGACTGTTTTCTGTCTGAAATCTGCCCGGTATTTCACTTGCGATTAGTTTATTTCGCCCCCTTGTGTATTATCAAACAATATCACACAACTGTTACGTTATGTATGGAGATGCAAGCTTTCGGGCTATTATCTGAGTCGTGCCGTCGTGTTGTCGTAGCATTTACAACAGTGTCCTACTCGTTAACTTGTGACCTTCACCTCAGCACGACGAGTAGAAAAATCGTCGAAACGTTGGGACAACACGATGCCACTACCCTGCTGACAATCAGAGAAAATGTCATCAGTTATGTTATACGTTTCCGTTTGTTAGCTCGTCATGAACCATACTGCAGTCTGGAAAGATCAGCATGTATTGGCGTTCCTAGTTTCCATCCTATGGCCTAATGTACACTGAAGAGGCAAAGAAACTGGCACGCCAGCCTAATATTGTGTAGTGCCCCCAGAAGCAAACAGAAGTGCCGCAATACAACGTAGCATGGACTCGACTAATGTCTGAAGTAGTGCTGGAGGTAATTGACACCATGAATCCTGCAGGGCTGTCCATAAATCGGTAAGAGTACGACGGTGTGGAGATCTCTTCTGAACAGCACGTTGCAAGGCATCCCTGATATGCTCAGTAATGTTCGTGTCCGGGGACTTTGGTGGCCACCGGAAGTGCTTAAATTCAGAAGAGCGTTCCTGGGGACACTCTGTAGCAATTCAGGAAGTGTGGGATATCGGATTGTCCTGCTGGAATTGCCCAAGTCCGTCGGAATGCGCAATGGACATGAAGGGATACAGGTGATCAGGCAGGATACTTACGTACTTGTCACCTGCCAGAATCGTATCTAGACGTATCAGGGGTCCCATATCACTCCAATTGCACAAGTCCCCTACCATTCAGAGGCTCCACCAGCGTGAACAGTCCCCTGCTGACATGCAGGGTCCATCGATTCCTCCATACCCGTACACGTCCATCAGCTGGATACAATTTGAAACGAGACTCGTGCGACCGGGCAACATGTTTCCAGTCATCAACAGTCCAATGTCGGTGTTGCTAGGCCCAGGCGAGGCATAAAGATTTGTGCGGTGCACTCATCAAGGGTGCAAGAGTGGGCCTTCGGCTTTGAAAGCCCATATCGATGATGATTTTTCACTGAATGGTTCGCAAGATGAACTTGTTCATGGCCCAGCATTGAAATCTGCAGCAGTTAGAGGAAGGATTATACTTCTGTCACGTTGTACGATTCTCTTCATTCGTCGTTGGTCCCCTTCTTGTGGGATCTTTTTCCGGCAGCAGCGATGCCGGAGATTTGATGTTTTACCGGATTGCTGCTATTCACGGTACACTCGTAAATGGTCGTAAAGGAAAATAACCACTTCATCGCTACCTCGGAGATGCTGTGTTCCATCGCTCGTGCGCCGACTATAACACCACATTCAAATTCCCTTAAATCTGATAACCTACCATTGTAGCAGCAGCAACCGATCTAACAAGTGCGCCAAACAATTGTAATCTTATACAGACTTTGTTGACTACAGAGCCGTAATCTACTTGTTTACATATATCTGTACTTGGATACGCATGCCTGTACCAATTTCTTTGGCGCTTCAGTGCAGTTCAATCACAGATGTGATTATCTATATCTAGAAACGAAAAAGTACAGACCATATGGAAGTTCAATCAACACACCACCACAAGCATTGAAATAAATTTGGTCAGCGTATATATGGAAACAAAACCACACACGACGTAGACAGTGTCTAAAAGTCAAACAACAAATAGTACGAAAAGCGGCCTAAAGCTGGAAATGGACTCCTTTCAACAAATTGCATGCGTCTGTGTGCCCAAGTATAATAAAATTTATTGAAAAGTTTGTCTAGGTAGTGCACCAACATCTCTCCTACTATTCCTGGTTATTATAGTAGAATAGGAGGCCATGTCTACTAGCATCACAATTCACGCAATCTGAACTCCCACAATTATTTAGTAGGATGATATGCATTGTTAAGTGACAACTGAATGTCACAACCATACAGAAATTAAGTTTCCGACACAGACATTACTGCTATAGACACTGTAGGTGATCTCTATACTATCTGGATGTCTCAACGTGCAGACCAAAGAATCTCGTATTTCGTTCCTAATTGCAACATGGATGCAACAAAATGTCAAGAGAACTCAAAATGAATATACTTTTCGATTCTACTTCCACATCTGCCTGTTACACTGATTTTAAGTTCAAATCCAGAAATAAAAAAAATTCCTTGTCACCTACAGAGCAGTGGAATATTTTTTGCCTAATTACAACACGACGGACTATTCAAATACAGGCATCTGCGGGCACGTCTTAGTTCCATGTTCTGAGATCAGAGACTTTCAGCCAGGTAGTATAGAGATCACTGGACACTTTAGAGTAGGAGGAATATTTCTATGAAGCGAGTATAGCGTACTGCACGTGCGACCAACATAAAAGAACAATTGTCACGTGAAGCTGGTGTGGCATTGTTTTTTACCTTTTTGCCAAGACATCAATTTTATACATATTTTCCCTGTTTTTACACATTTCTTTAATATTAACGTCAATGGTGCTTAGTTGTTGGTGCTATTGATGCAAATCTAAATTCTACAAGGGAGGAAAAATTATTTTTTGTAGGTAAACTTGTAGTTACAGTTATCATACTAATGACAAGTGCTTTATGTGCTGGTTAATATTGAAACACAATATAGCGATGGTGTAAAATGCAAAGTTTAATATGCATGAATGTACGGCCACATATTTACGAGATAAATTCTGGATGTGTGAAAGTGTGCTTACGGTCAAACCGCTGAATGTGCTCAAATTTGTAGCAATTTTTCACCTGCAGACTCGTATATGACACTGTGAGTCATTATCTTCGGATTATACAGAACTCCAAATCATGAAATGAAATGTAGTCACAACAGGGAAACATGGTTTGGAGGATGAGTATGTGTAATTAATATTTAAGTTACACTAAGGAAAAGCGAGGATTAAATATATGGTACTTCAAAGTAAAAAACCGAAGAATTTACACCCTAAGAGTATGTCGAAGTGAGATAAATCACTAATTTGATGCGATTGACAGATCTAGATACGATATTTGTCAGGACAAGTCCACTACGGCGTAGTAGGAAATAATTCACGATGCTGCCGAAGCGTATTTTATTACAACAGAGACTCAGCAACCCATTAACGTGCGGTACGAAACCTAAAAATTTCGGTGGCTGCCCGTTCTTTTCCTCTAAAAAAACAGCAACATCTGAGCTTTGATAGTTGCCGCAAGCATTCAAAATGCCATTGCATTTATCTCTTAAATGCCTTATACCAACACCATTCTGGATACAGAACGAAAATTATTAACAACATTGTGAGATGCGTGTACAAAATACGAGATAATTTTGAATCGGCTCTGCCAGTCAAATTCTGCAGGGCTCTTACGGTCAAACTTCATGCGGCATCACAGTCTCGTGACTGCTAAGGATCGATGACTGTTAGCCACAAAAATTCCATTTTGCACATCTGAATGTTCACTCCATAGACGTATCTACTCCGTGAGTGATACTGAATATACGTAAAATTATGAGAGACGGAGCGTTTACAAAGCGAAGTATTACGTTGTTATGGTGCCCAGAATCGTTACATTATGTTACAGTACCTGCGTAACAGAAAAATCCCATCATTTTGTGTATATTCCACATGTATATCAGAAATATGTATATAAATCGCACGTCACTTTATCTGTGGTTGCAACATGGATGTATCACCGACGATGGCCTGCGAGGGCGAAAGTTGGTTCTTGATCAGGTAAGTAACATTTTGCAAAACGTCAGCAAAATGTTTCTTATTTAATGGTGTCATGCTGTGTCGACCACCGACGGATAATTAACTACAAAAACACATCTTTCTGAAACGTTAACGAACATTGTCCTAGAGATAAAGGAGTTTCTATAACAAAGGTTCAGATGGTTCCAAGCACTATGGCACTTAACATCTGAGGTCATCAGTCCTCTAGACTTAGAACTACTTAAACCTAACTAACCTAAGGACGTCACACACATCCATGCCCGAGGCAGGATTCGAACCTGCGACCGTAGCAGCAGCGCGGCTCCAAACTGAAGCGCCTAGAACCGCTCGGCCACAGCGGCCGGCTATAATAAAGGAAAGAGTACGAAGTGGCTTATATAGAACATAAGAAGTTACGTAATGAATACTCTGAGACTTAGCCAAAGTCTATAACTCTTGACGTAGTATGAATACAGCTATAAAGCAAGAATTTATGGTGTACTTAGAACGTACACGCTAAGACAAACAAAAAACTTAGGAATTCCCCGAATGGGACGGAAATCGGTAGCTGTGACGTACATATAGAGACAAATAAATGATTATAGTTTCAGAAAAAATGGATGATTTATTCAAGAGAACGAGTTTCACATACTGGGAATCTCTGACCTGAGACATATCGTGCAAATTCTGTCTAATTGGAGAATTAGATCGTCAAAACACGCAGTTGGTTGGAGGGCCCTGCTTATAATGTTTCAGACGTTTTCAACTGGCGATAGATCCGACGACGTTGCTGGCCAAGGCAGAGTTTGGAAAGAACGAAGACAGGCAGTAGAACCTCTCGCCGTTTGTGGACGGCCAATATCTTACTGAAATGTAAGCCCGAGATGCCTTGCAATGAAGGGCAACAAAACGGGGCTTACAATATCATCGACATACCGCTGTGCTATAAGATTACCGCAGATGGCAATAAATGGGCTTCTATGAAAAGAAATGGAATCCCAGATCATCACTTCTGGTTGTCGGGCCTTACGGCGAGTGACAGCCAGTTTGGCATCTCACCGCTGTCCAGTGAGTTTCCAGACACGCCATGCGCGAGAGGTATCTGGAGAGATCCCTGGCAGCGGTGGGGTACAAACAAACCTAACTGTTGCACGCCACTGGCCCTGGTGGCCGAGCGGTTCTAGGCGCTACAGTCTGGAACCGCGTGACCGCTACGGTCGCAGGTTCGAATCCTGTCTCGGGCATGGGTGTGTGATGTCATTTAGTTAGGTTTAAGTAGTTCTAAGTTCTAGGGGACTGATGACCTCAGATGTTAAGTCCCATAGTGCTCAGAGCCATTTGAACCATTTGTCGCACGCCAGACGTCACCACAACAAGGAGTGATGATCTGGGATACCATTTCTTTTCACAACAGGACCCCATTGGTTGTCATCCGCGGCACCGTTACAGCACATCGGTTCGTCGACGATGCTCTACAGCCCGTTTTATTGCCCTTCATGGCAAGCCATCCTGGGCTTATCTGTCAATAACATAATGGCCGCCCGCACACGGCGAGAGTTTCTACTGCTTGCTCTTCGTCCTTGTCAAACCCTTCCTTGGCCAGCAAGGTCGCCGAATCTCTTCCCCAATTGAGAATGTTTGGAACGTTGTGGGCAGGGCCCTCCGTTGAGCTCGGGATTGTGACGATATAACGCGCCAGTCGAACATAATCTACATCTACATGGATACTCTGCAAATCACAATTAAGTGCCTGGCAGAGGACTCAGCGAACCGCCTTCACAATTCTCTATTATTCCAATCTCGTATAGCGTGCGGAAAGAATGAATGCCTATATCTCATTGCCCATATTTTATCGTGGTGATCGTTTCTCCCTATGCAGGTCGGTGTCAATAAAATATTTATGTATTCGGAGGAGAAAGTTGGTGAGTGGAATTTCGTGAGAAGATTCAGTCGCAACGAAAAACGCCTTTCTTTTAATGATGTCTAGCCCAAATCCTGTATATTTCTGTGACACTCTCTCCCATATTTCGCGATAATACGAATCGTGCTGCCCCTTTTTGAACTTTTTCAATGTACTTCGTCAGTCCTATCTGATAAGGATCCCACACAGCGCAGCATTATACTAAAAGAGGACGGACAACCGTAGTGTAGGCAGTCTCCTTAGTAGATATCTACATTTTCTAAGTATCCTGCCAATAAAGCGCCGTCTTTGGTTAGCCTTCTCCACAACATTTTCTATGTGTTCTTTCCAGTTTAAGTTGTTCGTAATTGTAATTTAGTTGAATTTCCGGATTTTACATTAGACTGATTTATCGTGTAACAGAAGTTAACGAATTCCTTTTAGCACTCGTGTGGATGACCTCACACTTTTCGTTATTTAGGGTCAACTGGCATTTTTCGCACCATTCAGATATCTTTTCTAAATCGTTTTGCAATTTGTTTTGATCTTATGATGATTTTATTAGTCGATAAACGACAGCGTCATCTGCAGACAACCTAAGACGGCTGCTCAGATTGTCTCCCAGATCGTTTACATAGATAAGGAACAGCAAAGGGCCTGTAACTCTACCTTGAGGAACGATGACTTTCCGTCAGTTACTACGAACTGTGACCTCTCTGACAGGAAATCACAAATCCAGTCACATAACTGAGACGATATTCCATAAGCACGCTATTTCACTACGAGCCGCTTGTGTGGTACCGTGTCAAAAGCCTTCCGGAAATCCAGAAATCCAGAAATACGGAATCAATCTGAAATCCCTTGTCAATAGCACTCAACACTTCGTGTGAATGAAGAACTAGTTGTGTTTCACAGAAACGATGTTTTCTAAACCCATGTTGACTGTGTGTCAATAGACAGTTTTCCTCGAGGCAATTCATAACATTTGAACGCAATATATGTTCCAAAATCCTGCTCCATATCGACGTTAACGATATGAGCCTGTAATTTAGTGGATTACTCTTACTACCTTTCTTGAGTATTGGTGTGACCTGTGCAACTTACCAGTCTCTGGGTACGGATCTTTCGTCGAGTGAATGGTTGTATATGGTTGTTAAGTATGGAGCTAATGCATCAACATACTCCGAAAAGAACCTAATTGGTATACAGTCGGGACCAAAAGACTTGCTTTTATTAAGTGATTTAAGTTGCTTCACTACACCGATGGTATTTACTTCTAAGTTACTCATGTTGGCAGCTGTTCTCGATTCGAATTCTGGAATATTTACTTCGTCTTATTTTAATCTGGCACGATATCTTTCAGGAGGTCATCGAACAATTCTGTCAATCAGTGTCAAGCCGAATAGCTGCTTGCATAATAGCCAGAGGTGGACCAACGCGCTATTGGTTCACTCTGTTTCTGAAGCTCGTTTTCTTGAATAAATCATCCTATTTTTGCTGAAATTATGATCATTTTGTTTGTCTGTACATGTACAGTCGTGCTGAAAAGTATCCGAACGACCTGAATTGCATTTCGCCTGATTTGCATGCAACCCGCATAACGCAGCTATCTAGTAGGTCCTCTAATCGCTCCTTGGTACAGTCGTTTGACTATTGAAAATGGTTCCAACAAATCACCACTATAAAACACTGCTCTGTATCGCAATAACTCAAGATGTAAAGTAATACCACGATACTACAAATATCAGGGACCACCTTATCACAGATAAGACTGTCCTTAAGGCTTGTAACCTCACATTTATTACAATAAATTACAGACCTGAAATGTTACCACTCTCATTATTACGTCAGATAGGTAATGCACGTAGTAAGTTCGAGAGAGAGTCTTGGTGGGAGCAACACCTTCTGGGGATGGCCAGCACTGAAATGGTGATCACGTACAGTACATCACATCTACCGCTTTCTATCTCGTGCAGATAATTCCTTCGTGGTGCCTCCTTTTATTAGTTCAAATGGCTCTGAGCACTATGCGACTTAACTTCTGAGGTCATCAGTCGCCTAGAACTTAGAACTAATTAAACCTAACTAACCTAAGGACATCACACACATCCATGCCCGAGGCAGGATTCGAACCTGCGGCCGTAGCGGTCGCTCGGTTCCAGACTGCAGCGCCTACAACCGCACGGCCACTCCGGCCGGCCCTTTTATTAGTCTTAGAATGTATTTGAGAAGTATGACTATGGTATAGCCCCCAAGTTTCGTTAATATGGAGAGTGACTACCTTAAACATAAATGCCACACTTGTACTGATTTGTGAAACTGGAGGCATCAATGAGTTCCACGGAAAGCGAATGTTATTCTTCTCGCAAAGCTGCTGTCAGAAACGCAAGCGTCTTTGGAGAGAATGTGCAAAATATCTTCCGAGAGGTTTACAATCTTTTGCATCATTTATTGGATGATGTCAACGACAATTATGTGGCTAGAAATAGTTCCCACCATTTATGAACAACAGAAAAATGTACATTTGTCGTCGATCGGCAACCTGTACTTCACTGGTGTTGCGCAAGCTCAGTCACAATGTAAAACAGCAAATATTGTAGCAAAAGATCGAACTCTCCGATGGAGGGAGACAACACTAACTCCGAAGCGTGGATGTCAACAGCAAACGACGATGCAGTCCAAAGAGCGATACAGAAGCGGAGACTGAATTATATGCAGTTGTTGATAACGGCATTGTACAACAGGAGGCCTGGAGATTGCAGCATCCTGGAAGCTGGGTCAGAGTTGTTAGTGGATAGCTGCAGCGGGGCAGAAAGAGGCTTTCAACGGTCCGCTGATCTGCAGTGATTCGTTAGCTCTCCTTCCTGTGGCGCCGCTCTGGTGGACAAGCAGCGCGGCTCAGCTGGGCTTACTATCAAACCTTACCGCAGAATCCGAACGATACGCCACACCTCTGAGTAGGTGTCCCAAACCGAGGGAGATGAGGCAGAGCTAAGACAGCGGACTGGCGTTCACGCGGATCGCGGTTCAAGTTCCAGTTTTTCGTGATTTCCTCAAATCGCTAAAGGCAAATGCCGGAATGGTACTTCTGAAAAGCACATTGTCGACTTCATTTCCCATTTCGAGTTTGTGCTCCGTCTCTGATGACTTTGTCGTTGACGGAACGTGAAACCTAAAACATCCTTCCATCTTCAAATTGCCAGTGTAATTAATAGTATCTAAATAATGCATGCACGCTAGAGTAACTAGTATTAATTAATCTAGCGATAACGTGTGATCCATGTACAATGCTGAACATAAATTTCGCTCTTCCGCGTGAACAAAAAGTTCTCTAATTTATAGCTTACCTTAGCATCGTTAAAAACGGAACCCTTATACGACCACTTTATCGTTCGTCTGTGTGTTCGGCTCTCTGTCCGACTGTTAAGACCCCTTCTTCTCACGAACGACTGGAACTATCAAGTTGAAATTCGTTTTACATACTAAGGTCTACTGTCGCTTGACGGTTTGACACATTTAAGCTTCTAACTCAATGTAATCAAAATGTACGATCATTATTTCACTTATTTCGATACCTGCGATCTCACTCGCTATACGGTACTGCCCATTGACCTAGATCATGAAATTTGACAAGAAGCTAGATTTCACAGTACAAGTAAATGAAAAAAATGCGAGAATTGTTAATCTGTAATTATATCACATAAAAAATATTTTTGCCATTTGTTGTCCGTCTGTCCGTCTGTCCGTTTCTCCGTCTGTTGTTGTTGTTGTGGTCTTCAGTCAGAAGACAGGTTTGCTGCTGCTCTCCATGCTGCTCCATCCTGTGCAAGGCTCTTAATGTCTGAATAACTACTGTAACATACGTCCTTTTGAATCTGCTTAATGTATTAGTACCGAGCGAGGTGGCGCAGTGGTTAGACACTGGACTCGCATTCGGGAGGACGACGGTTCAATCCCGCGTCCGGCCATCCTGATTTAGGTTTTCCGTGATTTCCCTAAATCACTCAAGGCAAATGCCGGGATGATTCCTCTGAAAGGACACGGCCGACTTCCTTCCGCATGCTTCCCTAATCCAATGAGACCGATGACCACGCTGTCTGGTCTCTTTCCCCAAAACATCCAATGTATTAGTCTCTAGGTCTCCTCCTACAGATTTTTCCCCCCATACTTCATTCCAATACTAAATTGGTGATCCCTTGGTGTCTCAGAATGTGTCCTTCAAACCGATCCCTCGTTATCGTGAGGTCACGCCACAAAGTTTCCGTCCTCCCCAGTTCTACTCAGTACCTCCTTAGTTGCGTGAAATACCCATCTAGTCTTCAGCATTTTTCTGTAGCACCGGGTTTCAAAAGCTTCTACTCTCTTCTTGTCTAAATTGTTTATCGTCCATGTTTCACTTCCATACAAGGCTACATTCCGTGCAAATACTTTCAGGAAAGACTTCCTAACACTTAAATCTATATTCGATGTTAAGAAATACCTCTTCTTCGCAAACACTTTTCTTGTCATTGGTAGTCTACTTCTATGTCTTCTCTACTTCGATCACAATTAGTTACCTTGATGCCCAAATAACAAAACTCAACTACTACTTTAAGTGCCTCGTTTCCTAACGTAACTCCCTCAGCATAAGCTGATATAATTCGACTAAATTCCATTATCCTTGTTTTGCTTTTGTTGATATTCATCTTACATCCTTCTTCAAGACACTGTCCATTCCGTTCATCTGCCCTTCCAAATCATTTGTTGCCTTTTGCTGAATTATAGTTTCATCAGCAAACCTCAGAGTTTTTATTTCTTCTCCCTGAACTTTAATTCCTATTCCAAATTGTTCTTTGTTTTTCTTTACCGCTTGCTCAGTGTGCAGACTGAATAATATCGAGGATAGCCTAGTAAACTATCTCACTCCATCTCATTCACTGCTTTCCTTTCATGCTCCTCGACTCTTAAAACTTCCATCTGGTTTCTGTAAGAGTTATAAATAGCCTTTAACGTAGATTTGCCTTTCCTTAACCGATCTTCTAAGGTAACTGTAGAGTCAGTATTGCCTTGTGTATTTCTATATTTCAAAGGAATGCAAATTGATCTTCCCCGAGGTCGGCTTGTACCAGTCTTTCTGTTCTTCAGTAAAGAATTCGTGTTAGTATTAGCAACCATGACTTATTAAACTAATGATGCGGCAGTTCCGGCTTCCGGCTGGGTGTCCAGAGCGAGCGAGTCCAGGTACAAAGACTAACAGCGTCCCTAGAAATAGGGAAAATCCCAGCATGGTGAATTTTGAGAGCTGTCGCTCGTATGGATTTTGTGCTGGAGACAATGCTCCAACACATACCGGACTTTGAGACAAGCTGAAAGACGGCTTCTTACAGCTCTTTAAGAGTCTATAATTTACAATCAAATATTAATGCAGATCTGAATACATTGATGATCCCAAGTAAATGAGGCGAATCCAGTGACATAACAGTATTTCAATATCTTTAAAACTACGGAAGTTACTATTTCGCAGCGAATAAAATATTCACAGTAAACCTCTGAATTAAGAATTTTTAAATGCTTAATGCAACTTCAACATACTTTATCTTAAAGGACAGCATTGAACTATAGCTACCATCTCTGAAAGCTATGTATCTGTATCTATTTTGTTTTTTGATTTCTTACATTTCTTGCATTTTTCAACATGCAAGTGTTTGTCAAAACATCATATTCTCCACAGTTACACAGCAAAAGAATAAGCTATGAATACCTCGCATATTGTTATACTTGTGTAGTTATTTAATGAACAGTCTACTATTTTGCTAATGTGCTCATTTAAAGGTGGTCAATAGCATGTGCTAGCGGAAACCAGAACTGAAAAGAGAACAAAAAACGCTTCTGTCAGGAAGGTATAAATGTTTAAACGAAATTTAACGACAGTTCGTCGTCATTTAACATGAGCGCACTTGCGCAAGAATACTAGTTTAGTTATTTCTGAACAGACCTTAATTTGTAATTATTGTACATGGTCTGAGTGTGAGTAAATATTTGTAACATTTCTTTTATTTCAATATTGATGTCATACACTAGTTTAGTACGGGAAAGTGGTCAAGATGAGTCAAATCATGTCTGTAGCATGTAAGACCAATGAATTTTTGGTGGGGACGGTAGTAAATCACTATGGGATTAAAGTGAAGACTAGAATTTGTTGGAGCGAAGGGCTCGCGGGAGCGATTGTGAACACTTTATGCAAAGTTCTTGAAGAAGACAGTCCTTCCTGCAGAAACGTGTGATTTGATAGTGTAATTGTTTGATTCTGGGTTGTGAATGGCTGTTACCATAATCCTGAAAGGACTTTATAATTCCACAGCTCTGAATATGCTCCAGAGTAGAATACTCATTTCTTCCACTTGTAATATGTAACTGCGCAAAGACGGAGTTTGAGTTACTATTCTTTTTATCTCATGACTTAATTTGTAAATCATCATGTTGAACTCTGGACTGTTTTGAGCTGATGAATATTTCGTGTATTGGGATCAGGAAATGTACTTACTTTACGCATATCTTTCGTAACAATTTAGTTAGGGAGTTTTCTACCATTCTCATAATGCTCTCAACGTAACTTTACTGCAGTTGTCTGTAATTTAACTGAACATCGTAGAACCACTTCCTGATTATTTGAGACGTCCTTTGTTGAATAAACATTATTCAACGTAATTGTCTGTCGTCTATATCAGTTACAGACGTCAGAATAGTACCCTTGTTTTTAAATAATACATTTAACTTTCATTTTGTGTTTCTGTGTATTTCATTAACTCACAATTCTAGCCAATGCATAGACTGTTTGACTGCACGATCACAGCTACAGATTACTTGCAGCGAATTAGCTGCAGCTCATGAAAGCAAACGTGCACAACTCGATTCTATGACCAAATAGAGCTATTCTTGTTAAATAGTGCCGTGCATAGCTCAAGTACTTAAGTTACGAGTAACCACAGGTAATGACGCAACTGATTTGCTCGTACGGACTTCTGTTAGGAAGAGCAGCAACTCATCGCTAACCGTTAGGAACCGTCTCATGGGCTATCAATCGCTGACGAATATGACAGCCTTCTTCGAAACTCAGTTTCATGGGATCTTCAGTGAATGTAAAGGCCAATCCTGGAGTTGCAGATTTTTCCTCGTTGTTGAGAGATATTTGTTCTGGTGGGGACTGGCTGTGCAGCCTTGCTTATCTTCAGGAGTTTTCGTTGTTTCCTAGCATCGCACTTGTCAGTTTCTGTTTTCCGCCTCAGTTGCTCGAAGCACTTAACTTTTTCCCAGGAATTGAGCCGTCTTACTGGACGGTTAAGTGCAGTAGATTCCCAGTTACCACCTTAATTTCATACCTTTTGATGTTGTCTTTTATAAATATTTTCATCGTTTCTGTGGTATTCCTAATTTTTTTGCCCAGCCTTTACCTGGAAATATGTAATTTGCTTTGGTCAATGTGATACAGGCATACGAACAATGTGGTCTGTCCAACGAAGTTGATGCATGATGATCACGACTTCAATCCATGTAGAGCTCGCTTCTTCCAACACGCTGCTGTTGGTGCGCTGATCTTGCCATGTCATCCTCAGGTTCCTTCTCAGGCAGCACTGATGATACTTTTCCAGATTTCATATTTGGATACTGTAAGTAGTCCACCCTTCGCATCCATATGCGAGACATTGTATAACAGTAACTTGGTATAAATAGAGCTTTGTCTTAATGGAAATGTTATGGTCATCAAAGACCCTTACACGAAGACGACCAAAACCTGTAGTGCCACATTTGAGCCGGTGTTCTATTTCGCTATCAACATTTGCATTCTCTGAAAGATGGCTACCAAGGTATGGGAAGTGTTCTATATTTTGTAGGACTTGGGCTGTGATTCTTGGGGTATGGCGACAGAGTTGGGTGCTGGTAGATGTAGTATCTGCTTCTTCTGTATGTTAAGGCTTAGTCCACTGCTCGTATTAGCTTCATCAAATACATTTATTTTTGCTTGTAGAACTTCTTCTGAGTTGGCGAGAACGATATTGTCATCTGAATATTGAAGTTAGATGATGGTTGTAGTGGATGCTTTAGTCTTGAACCGTAGTCTATTGACATTGCACAAACCACCATCAGTCCTGTGTTCTGTTTCTATGTCCTTTGGCAGCTTCCGTCGGAAAGATGTAGTACGGTTCCAACGGTTGAAAACAAAGCGGGAGCTACCACACAATTTCAACCGTTGTGATTTCGAAAGTCTCTCCAGGGATATTGTTGACAAGGACAATGTCATTCATGTTACGCGCAGGAGTTTAACAATGCTATTGTACATCACCGGACAACCTATTTCAGCTAAGATCTTCCACAAGGCATCTGTCTCTTCACTGAGTCGAAGGTCTTGAGATGATCTATGAACGCCTTGTACAAAGAATGTTATTGTTCTTTGCATTCCTTCGGCATTTGTTTGCCACAGAAAATCCTACCTGTGCAATTGCGATTAGCTCTGAATCCACACTGTGTTTCAGGCAAACAATCTTCAGCGACAGATAGGTGACTGGATAAAATTTGAGGAAGTATTTCTCCAGCAGCAGATAGAAGGAATATTCGACGGCAGTTACCACAGTCACTTCAGTCGTCATTTTTGAAGATGGTAACTACCAGTGCATCTATGAAATCAGAAGGAATGGGTGTCAGTGCTCCATATCGTGACAATGAGAATTGGTATATGTTCAGCGAGGATACGTCCACTGTCCTTGAAAAATTCAACAGGAATTCCATCTAATCCGGCGACTTCGTTGTTTTTGAGTTGCCTAATAGCTTCATCAACTTCTTATGGAGAAGAAACATCGCCAAGATGAGGTTTCTTAGGTTCTTGCAGAATTGTGGTAACTGTTATTTTATCGAGCTCTGCTGTTTATTGAGCAGTTCGCGGAAATGGTCCTCCCATTGTGTGTCGACAGGGTTGCTGTCCATGACGAGGAGCCATTACTAGATTTAAATAGGTTTAGACCTTGAGTTACTGGGCTATATATTGTAGCCTCCCCACATAAAAATAAAATATATATAAAAATGAAAATTAGCCAAGCGTAAACTCCCCATAAAATAATAATTAAATGAATTTTTAATATTGTAACCTCTGAACAAAATTGGCTCCCATTTATAGTCTCCGTGCAGAAATACATTCACATTTAATGAAACCACAAAATTCAATTCCTAAACCCGGAATTAATAAAAAAAATTCAGTAACCTGGTAAATTTTATGACGACAGCAACGCTGCGCCACGGCCCTGTACTCTGAATAAAAAAAGCAAAAAATTCGTACCTGAGTAAAAACTGCGAATATATCTGGTCTTACCTAAAAAATTTTCGGCACAGCTCTGTGCAATGCTGGCCTATGCTTTGTGACTCGTGAAAGGAATTAATTATTCATTGGATAAAATCTTTAAATTGAAATGAATGTTTTTTTTTAAATTACTTTATATTATAAAAATTACTTTATATTATAAAAATTATTATTGGGGCATTTTTTGAAAGAAATTAAATGACAGTTAATATACATTACTAGATATGCGCAAGGCTGCCTCTTTACCTTCTACAACAATACTCATCCTCCAGAGTCCCGAGCAGAGCAGACAGCCGACACGCGCCGACTACCGCCGACTCACGCAGACTACTCAAGACTACTGTCGACAAGCGCAGACTACCCAAGACTACTGCCGACTAGCGACAAGCAACAACTAACTACATACAGCTCTCTGGTAAGAGACTCTCCTAAGTCTTGCCTATTGCAGGCAGCGCATATAGCGCATACCTCACCTCTTACATAACCTTCCACTGGGGGGGGGGGGGGGGGGGGGGGGCAAAAGTTTGGCAGCGATGGTGAGTCAATTGGACTTGCCATGAGCAACAAATTTTTCTTAATTAACTAAGTTTACAATCACAGAATATATACATATATATAAGTGCAGAACATAAAATATAGTGCACATGCACTGAGTACAGAACATATCAAGCAAAGACAGAATTTGTACACAATGAGTACAAAACATATTAACAAATGGCAAAAGTGCACACACATTATAGTACGGAACATATCAAGCAATGACAAAATGTATACGCAATGAGTACAAAACATATTAACAAATGACAAAAAGTGCACACGCACTGTAAAACTCTTTAGTATTTTTACATAACATATCATGGAGTGAAATAAAGTGCACATGCACTGTAGAAGTCTTTAGCATATTTAGGACAACTGATCATATTAACAAATGAAATGAAGTGCACACGCACTGCAAAAATCTTTAGTTTTTCACAAGAACTGATTACCCTAAAAAAATGAAATAAAGTGCACACACACTGTATATGTCATTATCATTTTACAAGAACTAGGAAAGGAATGGGAAGGATTGCATCATGGTTGTAGCACATTAGGTTGCACGCAGCTGCACTGAAAGTCCATATCTTTCTACAGAAGCACAACACCAAGTGAGACAATCTGAAGTTCTTTTCCCTGAAGTATTAATCAGTGTAGCCAAGACACTGAAATGTCGTATTAATATTCCATGTTATCATTTTGGTAGTACATTAGGTACATCAAACAGTGGGACCATAATAATATCTCCATCGCTCAAGGTGGTGGACAGCATGTTGTGTCAACACCACGTTCTTGTAAGGTACACCAATGTAGAATTAGTGCAAAAACCAAATATAGTGCTCCATGAGCATGAGGATAGACAGGACAAACGGATATTGCAGTAATTTCTGGTAATTAGGTCAGAAGGTGAAGGACATTAAATCTTATGCCAGTCATCATTGATAATTACACTAGTCTATTAACGGATTTTAAGTAATTCGTGACACTCATCGCCCAGTTACTGAACATTTCTGTACCATGTATGAAGTATTACAGAATAATGTTCATAAGTTATCTGTTTACAGAGAACATTGGCACTCATTGGCTAGTTACAAAGTATTCATATAGTTTTACAAAACATTATTCAGTAGTATTCACATGTCATCATTCAAAACATGAGTTAATTATTAGCATAGCATTTATGCATAACTCATCATTCAGTATTACTCAGAACTCATTATTCAAGTGACATAGGACATATTTAAAATGTAACACACTGTAACTATTACTCAAGGTCTGTAGTCGACTAATTCATAGACATAATGGATTCAATACAACAGAGAAATTTGTATTATATTTAGAACTAGAAATATATCTTAAACTGGTAGCATTATTTGGTTGTATACTGGTAATAGTTAGGACTGGTAATATTTTTTTTTTGCTAGCAATGCATTGTGCTGGGATCGATAATTAATTGCTGGGGGCATGAAAATATTTTTCCTTTTGACTTATTGCTGGAAATAAGGATTAATAACGTCATTCGTCATGTGTCAGCTGTAGCAAGGTTATGAAACAAAGGCAGTATATGTGATCACATTTATAAATGATAGACACAACTGGGTAAAAAAAATGCAAGTACTAGACCAGGTTTAATAGGTAACAGGTTTAGTAAGTATCATGAAAAGCTTCTCCCGGAAAAAATACAAAGTGGGTTATTGAGTTGAAAGAAGAAATGCATGTTATGCTGAAAAGTAGTGAACTTCGAATTAACAGGTAATGAAACGTGTACTCAATATCTGTGTACTGTAGCTGTCTTTCCCAAACATTGGCCATTTACAAAGTATTCATATAGTTTTACAAAACATTATTCAGTAGTATTCACATGTCATCATTCAAAACATGAGTTAATTATTGGCATAGCATTTATGCATAACTTATCATTCAGTAGTATTTGGTATGGAATTAATTACATCCTGGAATGAGAGTATGTGTGTGTCCCAATCAATATGTTTTTTATGGCAGTATATTCTACACAGTTTACCAATTTCTTTCATTAATCGTATACCCATTAAATAAAAGCTGGTTTCTAGTGGTATAATTGAGCATACAGCGTAGCATGACAGAAAACGTAATATGTCAAAAACATACAGTGTTCAGATGCAAAAATGTACACAGAATATCACAATGTAGCAGCAAAAAAAATGTAAAAATAGTCACGATGTTGAGATATCATAAGGCAAAATGTCAAAGTCAACTGGTGTTTGTTATATCTTAAATATTTCATAGTGCATACAAAAAAAACAGTAAAAAAATCATACATACATAAAAAATGGAAAATGTGCACGGTCTGATGTGTAACAACAAGAAATGCCTCTCTTTGTTCAGCTTGTATGTTGTGTAGTTGATAGAGGCGAGAGTTGAAGATTTTAATGGAGAAAGAATTTGATAAAATTAATATGTCACTAGATAGAATCGCATAATTGGTCATAAAATGTGTAAGTTCATCTGGAAAAATGTACACGGTCTAATGTGTAACGACAAGGAAAGCGACCTGCTAACCTTACCTTGTCGGGCACTTGCCAAGAAAAAAATACGATAATCATCAGTAAGTGTTCATGTGAAAATAATTGCATAAGTGGTCATAAAAAAAATCAGGAAATGGCATTACAGTGTGATAAATCATAAAGTATTTTTATTCAATAAAAGGTTTGACGTTGGAGACGTGGTGGTTCCCTTTGGTTTTTTCTGGTTCTCAAAGTTTCGACGTGTACTACATTGGGGTGAGGAATGCTGCGAATTCGATATGGACCTGCACATAGAAGCTCAAATTTACTACATATACCTTTTCCTCTATTACATAAATAATGGTGCGTACTAATATCTTCTGTCCAATGTGAAAGTCACGGCGTGTACAAACCTGTTTTTGCTGTCTTCTCCGGCGCTCTGCGGCACGTTTGATGTTGTTCAGCTCAATGTCAATTATTTCATGGTGTCGTAGTCGACGAGATGTAGGAAAGGTTACGAATTCTTTAATTTTGTTAGGTGGTTCAACATTTTTCAGTATAACAGACGAAGATAGCATAGTAGGTTCATTTGGTATGGAATTAATTACATCCTGGAATGAGAGTATGTGTGTGTCCCAATCAATATGTTTTTTATGGCAGTATATTCTACACAGTTTACCAATTTCTTTCATTAATCGTTCACAAGGGTTCGAAGAAGCATGGTACCTGGATATATAGATCGGAGAAATGTTTCTAGCTCGTAACATACGTGTCCATATAGCAGATCGAAACTGTGATCCATTGTCAGAAATTACTTTCAATACATGCCCTACATGAAATAGAAAATGTTTTACAAATGCTTTCGAAACAGTTTTAGCAGTAGGTTTGCGTAACGGAGTGAAGGTAACAAATTTTGAAGTGAGTTCAACAGCGACAAAGATGTAGCAAAAACCTCTATTAATTCTGGGAATCGGACCAAAAATGTCTACAGCGGCCATGTGTCTCAATTTAACAGGTACAATGGGATGTAATGGAGGAATATGTGAAGTTGTATCTGACAGCTTTCTGGAAGATTTTACATGACGCTAAAACTCGTCGAATACGTTTCTCCATGTTGGTAAAATAACAGTTCTGTCTCAGTATAAGAAAACATTTTCTGGCTCCGTAATGTGCGTAACTTAAATGAGTATACCAGATTAATTTGTTAACAAGTTAGTCAGGAATGCATAATAACCAATTGTTGCTGTCAGGGTGAGAGCGGCGAAACAGAATGTTATTGCGTACAGTGTAATGCTTTCTAATGGTAACATTATTCCTATCTTGCCAAAGGTGTTTAATTTCTTTCCATACGTTGTCTTTACTCTGCTCTTGCGCTATGTCTCGTTATGACGACGAAATGAAATTTTCAAATGCAACTTGTTGAATGTACATGACGCTGAAATTTGCTTTGCAGAAGTTTGTTGCGATGCCTTGCTGATAGTTGCTGAGAGAACGGGATAGTGGGTCTGCTACAATATTTTGTGTACCGGGAATGTGAACAATTGTAAAATTAAATTCCTGCAAATAAAGTTTCCAGCTACTTAATCTGTCGTGTGTAAATTTAGCCGAAAGTAAAAACTGTATAGCTCTATGATCTGTGTAAACGGTCGTATGTCTTCCATAAAGAAAACGCCGAAATCTCGTAAATGCCCATACAACACATAATGTTTCAAGTTCTTTAACAGAATAATTGCGTTCATCAGGTGACAGAATGCGACTCGCAAAGGCTATGTTTTTAATTACTGTAGTCCCATCTTCTTCAATTTCTTGAAAATGTGTATGCCTAATGCGATGTTAGAACTGTCGGTGGCAATGGAAAAATTTCTAGTAAGATCTGGATGTGATGAAAGAGGTGCATTCAACAAGGCATGTTTCAAATAACATTTTCGTAAACAGGATTCTGAGTATCTGAAGTATTGCTTACGTTGCTGGAAGATGCGACCTGTACAGTTATCTAGTCAAATTCTATCTGACGTGCTATTATTTGCGGCAGGATGCTGTGGTATTTCCATTATTTGTACTTTTCTGTTATTTCTTCCTGACGTATTACGTTCGCGATGATATCTATTGTCTGGTTCATTCATGATAATCTGTTGTTGCGGATGATTTTGCTGCTGATAAGACCGACTGTTATTAAACGTACGCTGAAAATTGTGCTAATTATTTTTACGTCTGTCATGATAGTCATTTCTACACGGTGCACTGCGATAGGAACTGAAATAGTGTGTTTTCTGTACGTAGTTATTTCCTTGTTGCTGTGCGTTACTATTTGTTGGAGCTGATGCTATACGTGCACGCGGCGAAACATTAAAGCTTGGTTGACCTTGTACATTACATTGTTGGTTAGGTATGCTGACCGGTTGGTTTTGTTGTTGTTGTTGGGAAAAACCTCTATTGTTACCAAAATGTGGTTCCTGTTGCTGATAATTTTGACGATACTGATAATTAAAATTTTGTATGTTATTAAAATTACGGCGATAGTTGTCATTTCGGGAGTGTCTAAAGAGAACTGTCACTTTCGGTAAAATTTGTCATATCGGGTTTTCTTTACACCTTTTTTAATTCTAGATAGATCAATAGTTGAAGAGCTGTTTTGATAGATATAAAGGATAGTTGAAGAGAAGGCAGCAGTGCAGAAAACTAAAGATGAAATAGCACTACTACGGCTCGGGGCCCTGTGCACTCTACGGCACATATTCATCTAAGTGTAATGAATCCCCTGAGGTCTATTACGCGCTGCAAAAATATTTTAGCTTTTGCGTTACATGCAATGGCGGTGAAAATTCAAAAGCAAATTGCTGTATCCATGCTAATTCTAGTTTCTGCATTACACGCAATGGCGGTGAAAGTACAAAAATAAATTGTCGTATCCAGTTCTAATCGTGTACCTGTGCTCTGTCATTTTCAAATACCTTAGATTTTTTTACAGATACAAATTGCTTATAATCAACGTTATCGTCACTGAATGTGTGAATGGGTTCACGATTGCATAAGAATCTGTTTGTCTGTATCTTTTCGGATGTTAAGTCGCGTAGTCTCTGTAAATTACTTAAGTTATACTGGCTGTGTGAGTGTGAGAAATGTTCGGAATGTGGCGTATGCTGTGCCGTGTTATTGACTGAAACATTTTTCATTTCTGGTACTTTAATACGTTCCACATTTTGGCTGTTCTGTTGTTCACATTTCTTATCGACTTCCGTCTCCAGAGTGTGTGAAAGTTCTGGTGACTTTAAATTAAACTCGTCGTGTATCTGTGTTGCGTTTTCTGAACATTATTCAGTGACTGCATTAATTTTATCTCTATGTGATTCTGTTATGCCTGCATGTCTATTACCTAATCCTTGTGCAACAGATCTAATTTCTTCACTACTGTTATTAGCACAAGCCTTAATTTCGTCACGTATTTGTTTTTTAGTATCATGACGTTGCACGGTAACAGCTGTAATCTGTTCACTAAGTTGTTTATTCTGTTCATTAAGGTTGTCGTGTTTTTCGTTCGACTGTTTGAAACTTTCGTTAATTAGTTCATTAAGTTGTTTGGAATGGTTGTCGAAATTTTCATCCGCTGTTTGAAACTTTCATTTAATTGTTTGGCCGATTCATTAAGTTTGTCGTATTTTTCATTAAGTTGTTTGAAATGGTTGTCGAAACTTTCATTACGTTGTTTGTACGATTCCTTAAGTTGTTTGAAATGGTTATCTAGCATTTAATTCCGCCGTTTGACATCGTCATTCATTTGTAGCAATAATGCCATAATTTGATCCAAGCCAATATTACCTACCCTGTTCTCTGTGCTGTTTGATGGCATACCTGCAATTGTCACGTTTTGTGTAACCATTTGGTTATTCTGTGACTTTTGAAATTTTGGCCAATCGAATGATCACTGTTGGTCACTACACCGGAATTAAATAAATCTGACCTATTCTGATTACACTGTTCATTTTCGTTAGAAAAATTTGTCTGTTCGTTACGTAAATTTTGCAAATCGGGCGTGTCGAACTGGGCAGCGTTCATTGTAACAGAACGTCCCGCGTCATCAATTGTCGTTAAATTAACAGAGGACACAACTGAATTTATTTGTTCATCATTAGGATTAAAATCATTACTAGCGGTCGGTACGCACTGATTGTCTGTAAATGGAGGATTGTCATCATTATACTGAGTGTCGCAAATATTATTGGTCAAATAATTCGAGTTGGCTATTTCACTCATTACACATGGCGATGTACTGTTAACAGTTTTTCGCGGCATTTTTACACAAATCAAAATTAAGCACAAATGAAACAACGACAATGCAAAAATGCAACAAACACAATTACAAGAAAGAGCAACAAATTGCCGATGATCTGTGAAAGAAAGAGTGACAAATTAGTAAATGCGTTGCGCCAGATGCAAACTACGTTTAAGTAAATAAGAGCAGATATATGACTACTTATCAGAAGATTCACAAAGAAATACGATCCTGGCCGGATGTCGCCAAGTGTAACCTCCCCACAAAAAAATATTTAAAAATATGAACCATGCGTAAACTCCCCACAAAAATAATAATTAAATGAATTTTTAATATTGTAACATCTGAACAAAATTGGCTCCCATTTATAATCTGTGTGCAGAAATGCATTCACATTTAATGTTCCCACAAAATTCTTTTCTCATTTAATGTTAAGTTCGAAACAGAAAAATTCCTAAACACCAAAGTAATAAAAAAATTCAGTAACCTGGTAAATTTTATGACGACAGCAGCGTTGCGCCTCGGCCTTGTATTCTGAATAAAAAAAGCAAAAATTCTTACCTCAATAAAAACTGCAAATATATCTGCTCTTACATAAAAATTTTCGGCACAGCTCCGTGCAATGCTGGCCTATGCTTTGTGACTCGTGAAAGGAATTAATTATTCATTGGATAAAATCTTTAAATTGAAATGAATTTTTTTTTAAATTACTTTATATTATAAAAATTATTATTGGGGCATTTTTTGAAAGAAATTAAATGACAATTAATATACATTACTAGATATGCGCAAGGCTGCTTCTTTACCTTCTACAACAATACTCATCCTCCAGAGTCCCGAGCAGAGCAGACATCCGACACGCGCCGACTACCGCCGACTCACGCAGACTACTCAAGACTACTGTCGACACGCGCAGACAAGCGCAGACTACCCCAAGACTACTGCCGACTAGCGACAAGCAACAACTAACTACACACAGCTCTCTGGTCAGAGACTCTCCTAAGTCTTGCCTATTGCAGGCAGCGCATATAGCGCATACCTCACCTCTTACAATACAGCTTTCGTCACGCTTAAGTGCTGTTAGTTTCCGCTATAAGTTGCATTTCTTGAGATATCCGCGTCCACCACTTGTTCTTCAGGGCACGAGTTTTTCTCTACACTTCCGCCTTTGCCATTGATATTCTCTTTTATTGTGACTGAGTTAGGATTGTTCTGCAAGACCGGTGTGCTTTTCCTTTTTTGTTTAGTAGTGTCTGTATTCCTTGGTCATTTTCGTCAAACCAGTCTTGGTGTTCGGTCTTGCAGTATCAAATGATTCAAACGGCTCTGAGCACTATGGGACGCAACTTCTGAGGTCATCAGTTCCCTAGAACTTCGAACTACTTAAACCTAACTAATCTAAGGACATCACACACATCCATGCCCGAGGCAGGATTCGAACCTGCGACCGTAGCGGTCTCGCGGTTCCAGAATGTAGCGCCTAGAACCGCATGGCCACTCCGGCCGGCTCTTGCAGTATCGAACTGATTCTCCAGCAGCTGACATTATTGCAGTCTTCAGTGTCGCTTAGTGTTCTTCAGCGGTTCCTGGGTATTTATGCAGTAACCTTTCTTCCAAGAGTTTCTGGAATTTTTCTTTATTGCTTCTATCCTTAAGACGGACTGTGTTCATTTTAGATCTTGCAAATTGTTTGTGGTTCCTACGTTGTAAATTAATATATAGGATCACCACCGGCCGTTTCAGTTCAGTAATACAACAGCGGTCAGAACCTGCTTTCTTTTGAATTGGAATTGTTATATTCTTCTTACACACCACATGGAAGTGTTTTGTCATGGCTGGCTCTCCCAAGTCTATCAGTAGCTCTGACGGAATGTTGTCTACTCTCAGGTCCTTGTTTCGACTTAGGTTTTCAGCGCTCTATCAAATCTTCCCGCAGTATCATATCTCCCATCTCATCTTCGCATACGTCCTCTTCCAGTTCTATAATGCTGCCTTCAAGTTCATATTCCTTTTGTAGTCCCTCTATACACTCCTATTATTTTTTCCTCCTCTGCTTAGAACTGAGCTCTTGATTTTCATAAAGCTGGTTCTCTTTTCTCCAAAAACCTGTTTAATTTTCCTGTATATAGTATCTATCTTTCCGCTAGTGATATATGATTCTAAATCCTTACATTGGTCCTGTAGCCATTCCTACTAAGCCATTTTGCCCTTCCTGTCGGTCTCATTTTTTAGACGTCTGTATTCCCTTTCATTTGCTGCAGTTCTATATACTTTTTAAATTTTCTCCTTTCAGAAGTTAAATTCAATATCTCCTTTGCTATACAAGGATTTCTACTATGCCTTGTCTTTTTGACTATTTGGTCTTCTGCTGTGTTCACTATTTCATCTCCCAAAGCTACCCGTTCGTCTTCTCCAATATTCCTTCCTCCCGTTATAGTCAATCGTCGCCTAATGCTCGCTCTGAAACTCTCAACAATCTCTGGTTTTTTCAACTTATCAAGATCTCATCTCATTAATTTCCTACCTTTTTGCAATTTTTTCAGTCTACATCTGTCGCTGGAAATGTCTTACGACTTAAAATCTGGTTCCGAAATCTGTTTTTTACCGTTATGCAATCAATCTGAAACCTCCAAGTTTCTTCCATGTACAAAACCTTCTTCTATGATTCTTAAATCAAATGTTGGCGATGATTAAATTATGCTCTGTGCAAATTTCTACTAGGCGGCTTCCCCTTTCATTCCTTTCCACATTCGATATCCAACTACTAATTTTCTTTCTCTTCCTTTCCCTAGTATCGAATTCCAGTCCCCCATTACAATTAAATTTTCTCCTCCCTTAACTATCTGAATAATTTATCTCACCGTACATTTCTTCGATCTATTCATAATCTGCGGAAACAGTTGGCATATAAGCTCGTACTGTCGTTGTGGGTGTGGGCTTAGTGTCTATATGGGTTACGATAATGCTTTCACTATACTTATCATAACAGTTTGTCTGGTTTCCTATTTTGTTATTCATTATTACCGCTATACCTGCACTGACCCTATTCGATTGCGTATTTATAACCCTGTATTCAACTGACTAGAGGTCCTTTTCCTCCTGCTACCGAACTTTACTAATTCCCGCTATATGTAGCTTCAACCTGTCAAGTTCCCTTTTTAAATTTTCTAACGTACCTGGCTGCTTAAGGGAGCTAACATTCCACGCTCAGATCAGTGGGACGCTAGCTTTGTTTCTTCTGATGACGACATCCTCCTGAGTAGTCCCTGCTCGGAGATCCGCATGGGGGACTATTTTGCCTCCGGAATATTTTACCCAAGAGGATGTCATCATCATTTAACCATACAGTAGAGCTGCATGCCCTCGGGAAAAATTACGGCTCTAGTTTCCCCTTGCTTTCAACCGTTCGCAGTACCAGCACAGCAGGGCCGTTTTGATTGATGTTACAAGGCCAGATCGGTTAACATTCCAGACCGTAGCCCCTGCAACTACTGAAAAGGGTGGCTGCCCCTCACTGGCTGCACCTCTTCAGAAACCACACGTCTCTCTGGCCTCTCAACAGATACCCCTCCGTCATGGTTGCACCTGCGGTACGGGTATCTGTGTCGCTGAGGCACTCAACCCACATCACTGTCAGCATGGTCCATTGTTCATGGTGGTTAAAACCCCTTTTTCTCAAGAACGGGTGTACGTATCAAGCTGACATTTGTGGAAAGAACTAAAGTCTACGATCCCCTGGTGGTATAAACAATTTAAGCTTCAAAGTCAATGCAATCTCTTAAGACAATTTTTTTCTCCTGGACGGGTAGCGTTATCAAGTTGAAATTTGTGTCCGATACTAAGATGTACGGTCCCTTGGCGCTGTAAATAAATTAAGCTTCTACGTCAATATGATCAAAAGATACGATCATATGTGTCACGTATTTTGATACTTGCACTCTTCAAAAGCTATAGATGAATTATCTTATTTACCCGTCGTGCCTGGTGGTCTAGTGGTAAAGGATGCAGCTGTACATCAAGAGGTCGCGGAATCGAGTTTCAGTCGCATCACGTATTTTTCAGTATTCATTTCAACCTAGACTTCATCCGTCATCTATGTGAGGGGTCGTCATCAACAACGCGTAGTTCGGATTTCATGATAAAGTGTAGATCCCGTTTCCCAGGATGGATAAATGGGGTAGCCTAAGGATACGCAAGCGACCTAAGTGCTGTTCAATAGAAAGACCTGCACTAGGCCACTGAGCCACAAAAGCTGTTATTGTAATCTACATATGTAATTTAGTGTGTGCGGAACTCTGAGAGGCCGTCCGGAGTGGCCGCGCGGTCTTAGGCGTCCTGTCACGGACTGCGCGACCCCTCCCACCGGAGGTTCGAGCCCTCCCTCGGGCATGGGTGTATGTGTTGTTCTCAGCATGTTACTTTAAGTAGTGTGTATGTCTGGGGAACGATGATCTCAGCAGTTTGGTCCCTTAGGAATTCACAAACTCTCAGAGCACGAGTCCTATTCACACTTTTCCCATCTTTTTCTCGTATCCATTATATTAGATTTATGTGATAGGAAGAAATGCTTTTTGAATTGTATCAGAATGTATGTTTTGACACTTTAACAACAAGCTTTTATGTGAGGCACAGCATCCTTGGTGTAGCGCCTGTCATGGTTGTCCAGTATTTATGCGTCGCTCTCATATTGACTAAACAAACGCGTGACGGGTTTCACGTATTTTACTTGAGTTTCTCCTGTCTTCTATTAATCCAACAGTCCCAGATGAACAATGCTCGTGAAATGGCCGCACGAAAGTTTTGTAATCGACCTTCTTAGTGGCTGAATTATATTTCGCTTCTTCTCCAACGTATATGATTCAGAATTAGATATAGATGGAAGTTATACACCTACATGATTGCTCTGCAATTCATAAGTAAGTATCTGGCAGAGAATTCATCGAACGATCTTCAAGCTATTTGTCTGCCGTTCCACTCTCGAACAACGCCTGGGAAAAACGAGCACTTAAATCTTTCTTATGATGATCGTTTCTCCGTATGTAGGTGGGAACCAACAAAATACACTCCTGGAAATGGAAAAAAGAACACATTGACACCGGTGTGTCAGACCCACCATACTTGCTCCGGACACTGCGAGAGGGCTGTACAACCAATGATCACACGCACAGCACAGCGGACACACCAGGAACCGCGGTGTTGGCCGTCGAATGGTGCTAGCTGCGCAGCATTTGTGCACCGCCACCGTCAGTGTCAGCCAGTTTGCCGTGGCATACGGAGCTCCATCGCAGTCTTTAACACTGGTAGCATGCCCCAACAGCGTGGACGTGAACCGTATGTGCAGTTGACGGACTTTGAGCGAGGGCGTATAGTGGGCATGCGGGAGGCCGGGTGGACGTACCGCCGAATTGCTCAACACGTGGGGCGTGAAGTCTCCACAGTATATCGATGTTGTCGCCAGTGGTCGGCGGAAGGTGCACGTGCCCGTCGACCTGGGACCGGACCGCAGCGACGCACGGATGCACGCCAAGACCGTAGGATCCTACGCAGTGCCGTAGGGGGCCGCACCGCCACTTCCCAGCAAATTAGGGACACTGTTGCTCCTGGGGTATCAGCGAGGACCATTCGCAACCGTCTCCATGAAGCTGGGCTACGGTCCCGCACACCGTTAGGCCGTCTTCCGCTCACGCCCCAACATCGTGCAGCCCGCCTCCAGTGGTGTCGCGACAGGCGTGAATGGAGGGACGAATGGAGACGTGTCGTCTTCAGCGATGAGAGTCGCTTCTGCCTTGGTGCCAATGATGGTCGTATGCGTGTTTGGCGCCGTGCAGGTGAGCACCACAATCAGGACTGCATACGACCGAGGCACACAGGGCCAACACCCGGCATCATGGTGTGGGGAGCGATCTCCTACACTGGCCGCACACCACTGGTGATCGTCGAGGGGACACTGAATAGTGCACGGTACATCCAAACCGTCATCGAACCCATCGTTCTACCATTCCTAGACCGGCAAGGGAACTTGCTGTTCCAACAGGACAATGCACGTCCGCATGTATCCCGTGCCACCCAACGTGCTCTAGAAGGTGTAAGTCAACTACCCTGGCCAGCAAGATCTCCGGATCTGTCCCCCATTGAGCATGTTTGGGACTGGATGAAGCGTCGTCTCACGCGGTCTGCACGTCCAGCACGAACGCTGGTCCAACTGAGGCGCCAGGTGGAAATGGCATGGCAAGCCGTTCCACAGGACTACATCCAGCATCTCTACGATCGTCTCCATGGGAGAATAGCAGCCTGCATTGCTGCGAAAGGTGGATATACACTGTACTAGTGCCGACATTGTGCACGCTCTGTTGCCTGTGTCTATGTGCCTGTGGTTCTATCAGTGTGATCATGTGATGTATCTGACCCCAGGAATGTGTCAATAAAGTTTCCCCTTCCTGGGACAATGAATTCACGGTGTTCTTATTTCAATTTCCAGGAGTGTATTTTCTGGGCAGTGTCATCTTCAGTGATGAGTCGACATTTCACCCAACTGGGAATGTGACCAGAAACAATGTGTGCGTCTGGGGTTCAGCTAGTATCCGTGAGGTGGTACAGTTGCAAAAAGACTTCCCAAAACGGGATTTTTTTGCGCCATAGCCCTGTGGAAAGTTTATCGGTCTTTACTTTTCAGTGAAGCAACTGTAATTGGTGTTTCTTGGTGTGAATCGATAGAACTATGGTTCTTTCCTCAATTGGAAGAATCTGAGCCGAAGAACGTTATTTGGCAGCAAGATGGTGCGCTGCCTCACTGGTATAACTCAGCACATGACTGTATCTGACTGCTGCATGGCTGCAGGGAGTCGGGTGACAGAGCTTGCTTTTTGTGACCTCTATGTTCACACACGATCTGACGCCATGTGAATTTTACCTTTGTGGGTTCATAAAGATCAAGTGCATGTGCCTCCGCTAGGTAGCTGATCTTCCCAACTTTAGAAACAGCATTGTTGCAGCAATTACTCCAGAAACGCTGATCAAGGTTTCAGAAGACCTCGCATATCGACGCGACTGGTGACGAGTGGACTCACAATGAACACTAAAAGAAAAACTTTTTGAGTTGCTCTTTAATTTGATGTATTATTTATAATTGTAAGTTGAATCTAATAAATGATACAAAGCCTTAAAACCCATATATCTATTTAGGAACACCCTGTACTTGAGCAGCGTTTGTAAATCACTTGATTACTGGACTTCTTACTTCCGAAATGGCAAAAATCGGAATACTGCAGGATGCCAACGCTTTGTGTCTGACGACAGCTATTATTAATACTACTACTTCTACTACTACTAACTAATAATGATAATTATAATAATACAGTGTCCTCTTTACAGCACTGTAGTAGTCATTACACAGCTACTGTTGCGCTGTGAATTAGTTCGTTTATTGTAGGGAATTAAATAATGAAGCAATTTCTGATTTGCTGTGGAACTACGCACCATTCGGAGAATGTATTTTCACGATACATTTAAGCATACGTGATGTATGTGCTCAGTTTTACTGTTGTAGATGCATGGTAGCAAGAATGAGTGTAGTTGGTGGACTATGTGAGGAAGATCTTAATACATTCATTTAACAATTTGTAACCCCTAAAACACTGTCATGAGTTGATGCTAGTATTTGAAAAAATGTAACAATCGGTAACTTACGCAATCTGCTGTATAGTATTATGGAACACTGATAATATACTAACGGGTTAAAAATAATTTAGTTGCATGAGTGAAACACAATTACATTCTTTTGCTTTTACCCCTCAGGACTTTTGCATTTTACTCCTTGGGGATAATAACCGCAAGTTGGGAACCACTGCGTTAGAGAGACAGTATATGAAATTCGACTTGTTAATAAATAATTAAAGGTAAGATAGAAGCTGAAGAAATGAATTAAAATTTGTGCCATGCTCAGGACTCGAACTCAGATGTCCTTTCTTACTAGGCAGGTGTGCCAGCCATTGCGCCACCATAGCAGTAGAGGTAATATAGGTCCGTGGACTTCCTTAGTTGAATGCCCTCCCTAACAGACAGTCCACGTCTTCGGCTTGTTTTCCGCTTCTTAAATCGTCACTTTTGCCAATGTTCCCTAGAATTGGATGTAATGGGGAAATCCTGCTTGAACCTCGAGGATAGGCGATTTATAGCTCTCATATAATTAAATTTTCCTTGAAACGTTTGAGTCTCAACATTATCTTAAAAGCTGATTTACGATTTAATATTTGTGCTACAGCTAGGACTTGAACCCAGATATCCTTGCTTACTAGGTAGGTGTGTAGTCATTACATGTCCGTAGCAATATAGGTAACACAGCTACAACAAGTAACAGTGGTCTCTGTATGTTAGTGTTAGGGAGAGCATTGGACTAGGGTAGTCCGTGAAGCTCAAATGGTGCAAATGGCTCTACGCACTGTGGGACTTAATATCTGAGGTCATCAGTCCCCTAGTGTTAGAAATATTTAAACCTAACTAACCTAAGGACATCAGACACATCCATGCCCGAGGCAGGATTCGAACCTGCGACCGTGGCAGTCGCGCGGTTCTGGACTGAAGCGCCTAGAACCGCTCGGCCACCACGGCCGGCGCATCTGATTGCAGAGCACATAAAAATATACTTGTTGAAAAACAAGCAAATGATTACTAGTTCCGAAGACGAATGGGTATCTTGAACAGCAGAAATTTGTCATACCTACAAGAAACGTTTCAAGGAGACCAATGTGAAGCACAGAAGTCATTGCCATTTTACAGGCAGTTTTTGTGGAGCTGTACATGACAGATCTAATTTAAAGTGTAGATCTAATTTTATGGTGTCTGTTGTGTTTGACAGTCTAACGAATTATAATCGACATTTTATAATTACGAATCTCTCCAAAACAGTGGAAGAAACGATTAAAGCAAATCCAGATCCTTGTTTCTGTGATTGCAACAAACAAGCAAAAACGTAAAGCATTCACTAACACTTTCAAAGTGGGCTATCGAAGTAACACAAAATTTTGATTTATAGATATCTTCGACTATCTGTTGTGATCTCTAGAAAAACGTGCCCCACATTTAAAACCCGATGCACTGCTAATAAAGAGAGTACTCTCCTTGATAACAAGCAGTTTAGTTTCATGGGTAAGAAAGGCATATTTCCTTATAAGCATGTAGCTAACGAGTTCCGTTTTGTAGGGAGAGCAGTTACCTCCAATTCAGGCATTCGAAAGTTTCCTGAACGGTGAAGCAACAGTCAAAGATTTGGATTACCAAAGAACATAGGAAGTGTGGAGTTTATTTGAATAAAAAACACTAGGAGATTACTCTGACTTATTTGAAAACCGATGGCTTGCTTTTGGTCAATGTGTCTAAAAATTTCCGGGCACACTATCTTAAAACATGTTAACTACCGGGGGGGGGGGGGGTTATAATTAATCTTAACCTATTTAACACGTTATAACACGGAAACTAATAACTGTACGAGTACCAAACTTGGTACTATTAATGTCCAGAGTATGGGGTGCATGATTTCCATGCGTCACAGAACCACCGTCCAGTTCCAACTATGACCAACAGGCACCGTGACCAGTCATCGTGATACATAGTCTCACACATCTGACCAGTCGCAGTCCACTCGTTGACGTGTCAACATAAGCTTGGAAAAAAGGAGTACGGCATTATTGGTGAAGCTCTATTATCAAAACAACAGTGATGCCATAGTTGAGAATATCGCCGGCTGAAAGGAGGGGTCCTCTTTCTCTACCTGCTGTGCGGAGCATGATGAAGAAGTTCGAATCAAGTGGGGAACTGGGCGTCGCGCTGGGAAGTGGTTTAAATGGCACTGAACACTGTGGGACTTAACATCTGAGGTCATCAGTCCCCTAGAACTTAGAACTACTTACACCTGACTAACTGAAGGACATTACACACAGCTATGCCCGAGGCAGGATTCGAACCGGCGACAGTAGTGGTCGCGCGGTTCCAGACTGAAGCGCCTTGAACCGCTCGGCCACAGCGGCCGGCTCTGGGAAGAGGCCAACGGCCGGTTGCACCATAGGTGGTTGATGAAACCGCTGTTGCTATGACAGACAACGCTGAGAGCAATTCCCGATCGTCAGGCGGTGCGCGTGCTGTTTCACGACAGTTGAACATGCCGTGGTCCTCTGTACGCAAGATGCTTCGAGCCATTCTCAAATGGTACCCGTACAAGATCCATATCGCACAGCAGCCTGCACCACGGGACGCACAACAGCGTGATGACTTTGCTCTCTATTTTCTCGCAAGGATTGAAGTTGTCGAGGGCTTGCCCTGGACCACCCTGAGGACAGACGAATCTCATTTTTCCCTGACGGGTGAGGTGAACACACAGAACTGCTGAGTGTGGGGATTTTCACCTCCAGTCAGTGTGCATGAACTTCCTCTGTATGGTGAAAGTGTCACCGTATGCTGTGGCTTCACGGCTACGTTCATCATTGGCCCATTCTTTTTTTTTTTTGAACAGTTTGGCGCTCAAGGACCAAAGACGTGCAGTGTGACTGGCCAACGTTACTGCGATATGCCTCGCCACCATGTCATACCCTCCCTTCAGGAAAGATACGCACTGAACTCAACAGTTTTCATGCAAGATAGAGCCCCACCGCACATCGCTCGTGAAGTTCACCCGCTACTCCGAAACACATTCGGAAACGATCGAATAATCAGCCGATCGTTTCCAAATGCTTGGCCGGCACAATCAAATAATCTCACTCGCTGTGATTTCTGGTTCTGGGGGCTACCCGAGGGACAAGGTTTACAGGTGAACGCTCACACACGTGTTCAGCATATCAAGAGAGATAGCCAGCAGACCTAAGGACATGCTTCGTTCTGCTGTACATAATGAAATCCGGCGCTTTCAGACTCTTCTAGACACTGATGGACTCCATACTGAGCCTCTTTTGTAGCAGTAATGGTACTGGTTTGTAATAGTATGATGTACCGTAGTAGTCCTTGTCACTAACGCTACCAAGTTCGCTACTCGTATGGTAATTAGTTTCAGAGGTATAACACGTTAAATAGGGAAGTTTAATTATAACCACCCGGCATATCTAGCCCAAAATATGATTGCAACTTGGCATGGAATGCATTGTTGAAAATTACTAATGTAAAATTGCAGCTTATTATGAACATGTGACAATCACAATTTGCTGTGGGTGACTTCAGAAATAGTAATGTGAATATCCCCTAATGTTCTTGTTGTTCAGCCTCCCGCGACTTGGCCAGAGTTCAGAAATTCAAGACTGTCTTTGGCCTGTTGCATCACTTCCGGCAGACAATGACGAACGCTCCTCTGAATTTCAGCATGAGCAGGTATTTTAGAAGGTAGTTTCCATTTCTTAAGTTTTGTGCTCCCAGTTACTTGAGATTCCCCGGCACGACTCACAACGCGTCCTCAAAGCTTCAGTTCTGCCAGTACCTCGTCTCCTACCTTCCAAACTTCACAGAAGCTCTTCTGCGAACTTTGCAGAACTAGCACTCCTGGAAGAAAGAATATCCTTTCATGATGGTCAAATGACGGTATGGTTGTGCGATTCTCCTGTGCGAACAATTTCTTGAACGTGAAACTGAAAACTTCGACTTTCATTTTGCTATCTTCAACTGCCACTAGTCCACAAGAGACTGAATGGAAGCCTTAGACCCACTTAGCGATTTTACATAAGCTCAAAATTTCCTCAGGTTCTCTGCCAGATCTTTTGCTAAGGTGTGACGGTTGTAGTTGTTGTATGCTTCGCGCATAGACCTTTTCACAGACACACGGATCTCTACTAACCTTCGCTTGTCGTCATTTGTGCGTCTCCTTTTGAACCGAGAGTGTAACAGCGTCTGCTTCCTCAGCATCCGCCGGCCATTGTTTCAGTCTGGAACCGCGCGACCGCTACGGTCGCAGGTTCGAATCCTGCCTCGGGCATGGATGTGTGTGATGTGCTTAGGTTAGTTAGGTTTAAGTAGTTCTAAGTTCTAGGGGACTGATGACCTCAGATGTTACGTCCCATAGTGCTCAGAGCCATTTGAACCTCAGCATCCGCCAAATTTCGTTATTAAACCATGGTGGGTCTTTTCCATCCTTTATCCACTTACTAGGCACACAACTCTCCAGACAACGATTTCCAAACTGCTTAAACTTTGCTATGATTCCTCTACATCCATCTTACTGGAAGTAAGTGATGCAAACTCAATGTCTAAGTGATATGCTAAACACTGCTTATCTGCTCTATCTAGTAGAAACACTCTCCTAGCCTTCTTGACTCATTTATTAGCTTTTACAATCATAGTTGCTGTATGACATTATGTCGCTAATCCCAGTTTCTACCGAGTGAGGTGGCGCAGTGGTTAGCACACTGGACTAGCATTCGGGAGGACGACGGTCCAATCCCGTCTCCAGCCATCCTGATTTAGGTTTTCCGTGATTTCCCTAAATCGTTTCAGGCAAATGCCGGGATGGTTCCTTTGAAAGGGCACGGCCGATTTCCTTCCCAATCCTCCCGTAAAACCGAGCCTGCGCTCCGTCTCTAATGACCTCGTTGTCGACGGGACGTTAAACACTAACAACCACCACCACCCAGTTTCTATACTGACATTGTCGACGAGGTCTGACCTATTTGTAGCTACGAGGTCTAACATATTTTCATTGCAGGTGTGCTGCCGAGCTCGTTGTTCAAGACAATTTTCAGAAAACCAACTGTGGTTTCAGCTGCCTGAGACTGCAGTCGTGTGTGTGTGTGTGTGTGTGTGTGTGTGTGTGTGTATGTGTATGTGTGTGTGTGTGTGTGTGTGTGTGTGTGTGTGTGTCTATTGTTGGCAAAGGCCATTGGACGAAGCTTTCAGTGTGAAAATCTTTCTGTTGTTTTGTTGTGCCTATCTGCGACTAAGCTCTCCGCTATATGGTGAGTAGCAACTTTGAAAAATGGTTGAAATGGCTCTGAGCACTACGGGACTTAACATCTGAGGTCATCAGTCCCCTAGAACTTAGAACTACTTAAACCTAACTAACCTAAGGACATCACACACATCCATGCCCAAGGCAGGATTCGAACCTGCGACCGTAGTGGTCGCGCGGTTCCAGACTGTAGCGCCTAGAACCGCTCGGCCACCCCGGCCGGCGAGTAGCAACCTTCCTTCTCACCAAATTGATACTTGCTAGCTTTGAAAATCGTAGGCAATAATTCACATAATAATGAAACAATATGTGTTGAAGAGGAACGTAGGATAGCGGCGATTGTTGCTTGAAGTTTATGGTGACGGCAGGACACAAAGCGAAAGACTCAACTCCTGAATGGGAAGCTGCATACAAGATCATTCCATCAATTGAAAGACAGCCACAAAAGCTTTGTTTCGCAAATTCAAACGATTTGGAAAGTGTTCACGAAAGTATTGAAAGGGGTTTCGCATGCTGAACAGCATGATTGGGATCTTGGAAATAGCTGGCGAGAGATCGATCTCGATTTCAATGGTGTATTGAACATATAGGCAGTGTGATATAACTATAGAAAAATGTAAGTTAATGCAGAAAAACAAGCCAGTAATGTTTGCGTGCTTCTTGACTCCGATATGCCAGTTAAATATCTAGCTGTAAGGTTGCAAAGCAATATATAGTGGATGAGCGCATAAGGAAGGCGAATGGTCGACTTCCACCCTTATTGAGCGAATTTTAGAAAAGTGTGGTTAATCTACACTCCTGGAAATTGAAATAAGAACACCGTGAATTCATTGTCCCAGGAAGGGGAAACTTTATTGACACATTCCTGGGGTCAGATACATCACATGATCACACTGATAGAACCACAGGCACATAGACACAGGCAACAGAGCGTGCACAATGTCGGCACTAGTACAGTGTATATCCACCTTTCGCAGCAATGCAGGCTGCTATTCTCCCATGGAGACGATCGTAGAGATGCTGGATGTAGTCCTGTGGAACGGCTTGCCATGCCATTTCCACCTGGCGCCTCAGTTGGACCAGCGTTCGTGCTGGACGTGCAGACCGCGTGAGACGACGCTTCATCCAGTCCCAAACATGCTCAATGGGGGACAGATCCGGAGATCTTGCTGGCCAGGGTAGTTGACTTACACCTTCTAGAGCACGTTGGGTGGCACGGGATACATGCGGACGTGCATTGTCCTGTTGGAACAGCAAGTTCCCTTGCCGGTCTAGGAATGGTAGAACGATGGGTTCGATGACGGTTTGGATGTACCGTGCACTATTCAGTGTCCCCTCGACGATCACCAGTGGTGTACGGCCAGTGTAGGAGATCGCTCCCCACACCATGATGCCGGGTGTTGGCCCTGTGTGCCTCGGTCGTATGCAGTCCTGATTGTGGCGCTCACCTGCACGGCGCCAAACACGCATACGACCATCATTGGCACCAAGGCAGAAGCGACTCTCATCGCTGAAGACGACACGTCTCCATTCGTCCCTCCATTCACACCTGTCGCGACACCACTGGAGGCGGGCTGCACGATGTTGGGGCGTGAGCGGAAGACGGCCTAACGGTGTGCGGGACCGTAGCCCAGCGTCATGGAGACGGTTGCGAATGGTCCTCGCCGATACCCCAGGAGCAACAGTGTCCCTAATTTGCTGGGAAGTGGCGGTGCGGTCCCCTACGGCACTGCGTAGGATCCTACGGTCTTGGCGTGCATCCGTGCGTCGCTGCGGTCCGGTCCCAGGTCGACGGGCACGTGCACCTTCCGCCGACCACTGGCGACAACATCGATGTACTGTGGAGACCTCACGCCCCACGTGTTGAGCAATTCGGCGGTACGTCCACCCGGCCTCCCGCATGCCCACTATACGCCCTCGCTCAAAGTCCGTCAACTGCACATACGGTTCACGTCCACGCTGTCGCGGCATGCTACCAGTGTTAAAGACTGCGATGGAGCTCCGTATGCCACGGCAAACTGGCTGACACTGACGGCGGCGGTGCACAAATGCTGCGCAGCTAGCGCCATTCGACGGCCAAGACCGCGGTTCCTGGTGTGTCCGCTGTGCCGTGCGTGTGATCATTGCTTGTACAGCCCTCTCGCAGTGTCCGGAGCAAGTATGGTGGGTCTGACACACCGGTGTCAATGTGTTCTTTTTTCCATTTCCAGGAGTGTATAAACAAGACCGCACATAGAACACCAGCACAATCTATTCATGAGTACTGCTTGAGTGTTTGGGATCCTACCAGCTTCAATCAAAGGAATAAATCAAAGTAATTGAGAAGCGTGCTACTAGATTTATTACCAGTAGATTCGATCATCATGCAAGCATTACAGAGACGTTCCATGAACTCTAATGGGAATTCCTGGAGGTTAGACGGCTTTCTTTTGTCAGAACACTATTGAGAAAATTTAGAGAATCGAAGTTTGAAGCTAACTGCTGATCGATCCTACTGACACCAATACACATTTCGCGTAAATACCGCGAACATAAGAAATTAGGTTATTATGTAGAAACATTCTTTCTCCCTTTCTCTAGTTGCGAGCGGAACAGGAAAGGAAATGACTAGCAATAGTACAAGACATATTTCGCCATGAACAAAATGGTGAATTGTGTGTAGTTGTAGATGTAGAATCGTAGTGTCAACATCACAAGTGGCTCGTTACAGGAGCTAAGAGTATAGTAGATGCACATGTGTTCATAAATGACCACGAGAAATTTCATTGTATCTATGTGAAAAATGTTACTGATATGAATTGTAACTGATGTGAATACCTTAGTTTGAGGTCATTACCACTTGATAAAATGGTGACAATAATTGATTATATTGTGTATGTTTGAAAATTAAAAAAAAAAACAACATTAAATATGATTTGTAAGTGATGTTAGTGTATCTGTGAAAACATAAAAGCATTAAAATATGGCTTGTAACTGATTCAATCTGTGAGAATTAAAAAAAGCACATGTTACGTCAGTTTATTTTTTTTATCTGAAAATTTCTTCTGTTTAATAGGAGGTAGATCATTAATTTGTCACCGACATTAGCTGATGAGACAGTATAGTATCTGACATTACAGTTTTTTGAGGTGTATCAAAAAGTCAAAACAGAGAGAGAGAGAGAGAGAGAGAGAGAGAGGGAAATTGGAAATTTGTGGTAAGGACTATGGGCCAAACTGCTGAGGTCATTGGTCTCTACACTTACACACTACTTAATTTAACTTAACCTAACTTACGCTAAGGACAATACACATACCCATACCCGAGGGAGGACTCGAACCTCCGACGAACCAAGACAAGGGGGGGGGGGAGAGAGAGAGAGAGAGAGAGAGAGAGAGAGAGAGAGAAGAGAGAGCGTGAGAGATGAGATTTACTGGCAGAGCAGTACGCTTGCGCCATCTTTGGTTTTTAAATTTACTGCCATCGTCATCTTGCATTTCTTTAAAATTTCCAACTAGCACCATCTTTTATTGTTACGTTATTGCCCCTGGCACCCATCGAGTGAAGGTGAAAGCGTGCCAAAGTCGCCTTACCCCTACAAAAATGGTTCAAATGGCTCTGAGCACTATGGGACTTAAATTCGAAGGTCATCAGTCCCATAGAACTTAGAACTACTTGAACCTAACTAACCTAAGGACATCACACACATCCATTCCCGAGGCAGGATTCGGACCTGCGACCCTAGCGGTCGCGCGGTTCCAGACTATAGCACCTAGAACCGCTCGGTCACTCCGGCCGGCTTAGCCCTACAACTAGCAACGTTACAACTCTTTGGTCCACCTTTGCCAGAAAAGAACACTTTAACCACAGTATGCAAAAATAGCATACAAAGAGTACATGAAAGAGTGAAATCACTTGGTTATAGTGCGGCGATATAGATCATAGTTGTTGTTCAATACTAGAGGAATACAAGGGAGAAAAAAAGTAGAAAGTAGCTGGTGTTAAAAGGCGAACCCGAATGATAGACACACGAATCAGAATACTGGAAGGAAGATTTAGGTTGAGCATCCCATCAACGACGGTTTTAATTAGGGATAACGGAAGCTCGTTTTGGGAAAGGACGAAGACAATCGGGCATGTCCTACAAAAAGAACCACCTCGGCATTTGTCTTAAATGATTTATGTAAAACAACGAAAACCTAAATCTCGATATCTGGACTGAGATTTGAAACGCCGTCGCTCGAAATCTAGCCCGTGGTCTACCAATGCACCACCTCGTTCGATGGTCACAGTGCAGTAAGGTCAACTAGAGTAGCATAGCTTGGGACAGTATTTTTTTAAAGTTTCGCACGGAAACAAAGAAAGTGAAGATTTTAACGGGGCGTCTACGTCGCGGCCAATAGAGACGGAATACATGCTCAGATTGGTCGAAGATTGGAATTGGAATCGAGTGTGCCTATTTCAAAGCAAACATCTTGGTATTCGCTTTCTACTGATTGTAGAAACAACAGATACATAAATCTAGATGATCGGATGGGGATTTGGACCCTGAAGTTCCCGGATACGAGTCCACTGCCTTAACTACAAGACTGTCTGTTTACTTCTTACAAAAGCGGTAAAAAAATGTGCATGTGGGTTAACTGCTATTTCTGAAAAAGGTGAACGACTGTTCAATAAATTGAGGGACGATTTACGTCTTCTTGCGTTAGGAAGGAACGTTTTCGCTGTTCCACCGCGAACGGATGATCCCATTAGGAAACTTAAATTCTTTGGACTGCAGAGCAAATTAGCTTAGGTAGCATCCTGGAAAGGATAGAACGGATTAGTATCAATCCCAAGACGTTGTAGCTTGTAGCCAAATACTGTGCTCCCATACTTACTTTCAAGTTTTATGTGGACTGTAATGAGAGGACGCTCAGTTTAACACTATTCTTTCATTGTCGGTGTAGTAATAATGTTCTAGATTCCAGTAACAGAAGTAAGTTGCATATGTTATACACATTGTTTTAAACACACATTTAAATACACATTATTTTAAATACTTAGGCAATAGGGTACAATGATTGTAAATGTTGTTCTTTATTTCTACAGACTAATGTGAAAATATACTGCATTGGATGAGAAGAAACTGGTCAATGTTACTCTGCCTCAGATACACACGAATTTACGTACTTGTGTGGGAATTATTGAACTAATAATCGGCTCGTAGAAGCTGTCATATGCTGTCCACTTCTACACAAAGTCCCTGACATATGCTGGTACAAACTCAAAAATGACTAGTCTGAGATAATTGTCCCATATGAATGGAATTAATTCATAACTGTACCCCACGTACGTGGTATATAATTTTAATCAAAGTATCGGTCACCTGTGGACAAAATTTTCAGCATCTCGTACATTTTCTGTTGCTACATGGGTCGAATGTTACCTCGGAAAATACTACTTCCACCTGTTGTCACAATTAGCTACTCAATGTGGATTCCACCAGACACTGTCCCATACTCTCCGAGACATTTCAGAAAATCGGAAGGAGTGCAGTTGTGGGATGCTAGAATGTTACACAGTTCACCTAAGGCAGTTTATGTGCTCACTTCCCCGTATTGCCGTTAGATTTTTACCGATGAAAAGCGTGGTCATCTCCTTAAAAGCGAGTGACGTGATAGCGGTAAGTCGTAAGTTTCCAACTACGTGCTTAAAACGCAGATAACGTTATGAGGCTGCCCTCTATCTTCCCAGCTTTGCTCTTGTCTTTTGTGCCCCGTTTTGAGGACAAAGTCCCATTGAAAGTGATAACTGTATTCTTACCTTTATCTGAATGAAAGAACCGTCATATGTTCTCTAGAGTTAAGCACTGTGACGCAAAGGTGTGACACTGAGAAACTGTTAAAAAAATCCAAATTTTACTTTCAAATCGTCTGTTATAGGTTCAGTGTTTCATAATGTCATAAGCTCAAGCTTTTGAGAATCATTGTACGGTTGGGGAAAAACAAACTGGCTCGGAATTGACGCGGAATTGACCCCTGTTAATGAAAAAGAGAACTGTCCATCGCAAAAAATGCTGAAAACCATGATTTAGATGCAACAATGAGAGCGACAGCACACACCGCCTTGTCGGACCTTGTCACGAGTGTACGAGGTGTTCGGTGAGGAGCAGTGATATGCACTACCTCTTATCTCCTGGCCATCTCGACTGCCGATCTTTCTTAGGCAGAACTGCTACGCAAATCTCACGATTTGATAAATCGAGCACAGAGCTGATCGATGTCAGCAGTAGCCATTTCCATCTCCTTGTGTGTCGTCCTTTAACAGCTGTCAACCTCGAGTCAGTCTTGCTTTGGTTTGTTTTAATTTGCTCTCCTAGTACTTCTAATAAAGATAAAAAATTATCAAAAACCCAGGTTCCTTTTAGTTCAAATTAGAATAGGGTGACCAAAAAAAAAATCTCAAAATTTATGAGATCTGACAAAGAGCTGAGGAAATCTGCAAGAAACACACATCCAATCTAGCCCAATTAAGACACTAACCTTTGTAGCTACTTTTCCGTTCATAGGAGTCCGTGAACGGTTATAAATTTATCGGCTTCAGACAGTTCGTTACGTGTGTACCTTAAACTTTCCTCTACATAAAGTGTATTCCTGAGTTTTCAGGATTACAGTCCCAGGATGTCCCTTATTGTCACGGTATTTTGACCGACAACCAGGCAACCATCTTCGAGGGATACGTTTTTCTTTCTTGGCGAAGTGAAATTACATAAATTTCTTGTGTTTCCAGACGAGTGATTTCGTTGAAATGGTGCAGTGTTTCGATGAGTGCAAATTCCATCATTTTGATGTGAGTGACGTTCATCGAAACGTGGCACTATTTTGACGAATTCACTCAGCTGGAGAAGTGAGAGCTTCATATTAATATCTCTAATTGAGTATTACAACCGGAGATCTCAAAGTTAATTCAAAAAATTGATTCGTCAGGGCATCTACTTCGTTCTTCGTCACACGATCACTCTCCATCGAATACCAGGGAAGTAAATCGGCCCTACGTTTTCAAAAAAACTAGCTCCAGCATTCGTGATTTAGAAAAATTACCTAAGACCTAAATCTACATCGTGGGTACGGGGATTTGAACCGACTCCTCCGAATAAGAAACCGCTATCTTGGCAGTGCTCTTCCTCGATCGTCAGTTGTTCTAATGTATTTTCTGTCTGCACCCTCCTTAGGGCTGTATTTTACCTTGCTTCTCCTCTGTCTGCTGTCTTCATCCGACTTTTATTTTCGTGCAATGCCAAATTGGCAGAACTGTGTCCTATTTTTGTAATGGAGACGAAACAAACCTCAACCGGCCACTGCTTTCCACATTTCTCTTCATTGCCCCATCAGAACGCTTTTCGGAGTCAATACTCCATACACAGGGTGTCAAAAAATACATTCCACATTTTGAGAGGCAGAAGTGTGGACCAAAACAAGACCGAAATGCCCAGTAAACGTCGGCTCAATACATAACTTAAGAACTATGAGTACTTGGTCATTTTGAGCACTTTGAAACACATTTCTTCTACTGACTAGGTGCTCATAGACCTTAAGGTATATTAGAGCCCATAGTTATTCGACTTTTTTTCTTGTTTTGGTCCATACTACCACCTCTCAAAATATGGAAAGCAAAGGGATTGCATCAGAAGAGATGTGCTTCACAGCAGCGAAGATGAAAAAGTGCTCATAGCTCTTAAGATATACATTTTAGAGCCTACGTTTACTAAACGCTTTTTTTTATTGTTTTCGTCCAAAGAAACTCCTAACATGTAGAACTTTTTAGCTCCATGTATGGTTGATGTATAAATAATATAATTTTATTTTGAAATTTCGTCTGCTTCAGTTTCAACCACTCAGACCTATCTGGTATTCTGTACAATAAAAAAAGTTTACTTTCGTGGATATAGTCATCATCAGAGGCTGCTTTTTCAGGTTCTACCAGGGTTTATGTTGCAAATACACTTGTCTTGTTTGCCACCGGATGATACCAAGTCCACCAATTTTTCATCGAAGCATCTGTTAGGTATCTTCAGCTTGCACAACGTTATTCGGCGGAAAACCCAGGAAGTTATTTGCATCATCAGACGCACTTGATACGTCACGATACGATAGTGAACAATTTTGACTTCTTGTGACCAAAACATTTCAACAGCCTGTCACTTACCAGGTGTAGAAGTATGAAACCGGAGTTTCCCTATAGATGGTGCTAGCCGTTAGTGTATGGTTCGTGAGACCGCGTCTGCAGCGCCATCTGCTTCCTGTAACGGCTGACGACGACTTTCAACACACAGTAATGCAAGTTTCATACATCGGTATCTGTTTCAAACGCGTAAACATGTCGAGTTTTGTGCCTACGAACTACCATTTGCCGACGGCATTGGTTTTCTGTTATCATTTGAAGAAAACTGCTGCAGAATCGCATCGAATGCTTGTCGAAGCATTCGGCGAACATGCTCTTGGAAAAACGCAGTGTTTCGAGTGGTTCAAAAAATTCGAAAGTGGTGATTTTCATGTGAGAAACAAGGAGCGTGGGAAACCACCGAAAAAGTTCGAAGACAAGAGTTCAGGCCTTACTGGATGAAGATACTCAAACTCAACAGGAACTCGCGGAACAATTGAATGTGACACAGAAAGCCGTTTCTCTTCGGTTGAAAGCTATGGGAAAGGTGCAGAAAGTGGGAAAATTGGGTCCACATGAACTGAATGAAAGACAGCAAACAAATCGAAAGACCACTTGCGAAATGCTGCTCGCCAGATGCAAAGGAGAGTCTTTTCTCCATCGAATACGGACACGTGGTGAAAAAATGGATATATTTTCAGAGTCTTAAGGGTCTTAAATCATGGGTGAATGCAGGCAAACCAACGACATCCACTGCAAGACCAAATGTCTTTGGGAAGAAGACAATGCTCTGTGTTTGGTGGGATCTGACGGGGTGCCAACTATTACGAGCTTCTAAAACCTGGTGAAACCATTAACACTGCTCGCTACCAACAGCAAATGATCGATTTAAATCAAGCGTTACGCGAAAAACGACCGCAATATGGAAAAAGGCAACACAAAGTCATATTGCTCCATGATAACGCCCCATCACACACAGCAAAATGTGTCAGGGAAACGATCGAGGTGTTCCATTGGGAAATACTAGGGCACGCGGGTTATTCTCCAGACTTGGGTTGGGTTGTTTTGGGGGAAGGAGACCAGACAGCGAGGTCATCGGTCTCATCGGATTAGGGAAGGACGGGGAAGGAAGTCGGCCGTGCCCTTTGAAAGGAACCATCCTGGCATTTGCCTGGAGCGATTTAGGCAAATCACGGAAAACCTAAATCAGGATGGCCGGACGCGGGATTGAAGCATCTCCAGACTTGGTTCCGTCCGATTATGATCTGTTTGCATCACTGGGACACGCTCTCGCTGAACAACGACTCAGTTCATGTGAAAATCTATAAAAATGGCTGACTGGTTCGCTTCAAAATAAGAACAGTTTTTTGGCGTGGCATTCATAGCCTGCCGGAGAGGTCGAAGAAATGTATAAATAGCAATGGAGATTGTTTTGAAGTAAATACTATTTATGAATTTCAAAATACAGACGTGTAATTGTTGCAAGCAAATTTCGGTTTCATACTTCTACACCAGGTAAGCCTTAAATACTATGCTAATAACGAACTGACGTTGGAAAGGAACTTGGCGGTCAACACAAGTCGACGTTGAAGTCATTAGAGCAGATTGTGGAGTGATACTGCAGTATGTGTGGGCTGGTCCGCTGCTGAACGCCGCACCGGCTTGTCGTCTATTGCGCAGGTCGGATTGAGGTGGCTGCACCGCGGGGCGCTAACTGCGGATTTCCTCAATCTGTCCTCCTCACCGACCACGCCCCTGACCTGCTGCCTCCGGATGGCCCACTTACGTCCCACCCTCTGTGGATCGCTCCGTAACTCTCGACAGATTGGCGCTAGTTACGGCCACAAATCTGCTACGAGCCCACTCAAGGTGAAAAGGTCGAAAGCATTTGGGCCGGCAGTGTTACATCATGGTCCCGATGTGCGCAGTAAGAACAGAGTTTTGCGACACAAGACCCTGCTGTTGTTCAATGCCAGCCGGGGTGGCCGAGCGGTTCTGGGCGCTACAGTCTGGAACCGCGCGACCACTACGGTCGCAGGTTCGAATCCTGCCTCGGGCATGGATGTGTGTGATGTCCTTAGGTTAGTTAGGTTTAAGTAGTTCTAAGTTCTAGGGGACTGATGACCTCAGAATTTAAGTCCCATAGTGCTCAGAGCCATTTGAACCATTTTTGTTGTTCAATAACTGCACCCAGCTATTATGTAATAAGGATCGATAGAGCTATTGCTTCAATCTCTGTCGAGTCAGTATGTCATCGAACGAAATATCGAAAGAATGCATTTCAAAGTCTTATCGAAATTAAGAGCAAGTACTCATAGCTCTTGAAGTTTGCATTTTAGAGCCGATGTTTACTGGATATTTCGGTCTTGTTTATCTCCATACTATTGCCTGCGTACATCTGACCACAAAATACTGCAACACAGGTAATGCTCACTCTGAATACAAATGAGGCACTGAGAACCACAAGAGCCCAAAGCACAAACACCGCGTGTCGAGAAAAATATATGCCTGTGAAAATTAGGTTTGTGGAGAATCACCAGTCTCATAGGTCTGACTTGCTTTTTAACCAAGTCTCAACATCCTACATTTTTTATGAAAAAATAATCAAGTCAGTTTATGTTATGAAATACTAGTTAATATCAGGATTGTATTTATCATTAACGTTAATTCACAAGTTTTCTGTAAGTTGGATAGTGACATAGTGTCTTTTGGCAGTTGTGAAGTTTGTAATTAATGTTAAACTAGAATCATAAAAGATACTAAATACACCAAACACACATTTATCCTCTATAACAACACTTCAAGTTCCTCGTTAACATCATTTTCATTGAGCACATTTTGCGGCTTGAGGATCAGATAAAACTTACCTTCGATTATGGAGTACTACCACTACGGACATGATGTACACATTAAATTACATTCCTCAACCCAGATTACAGACCAAGAACATTTTGATTTGTGCTTTGGGCCCATATGGAAATGAATATTCGAGAAATCGATGCGACACCTTTTCGTGAATGTTCATATATACAGTGTGGGAATACAGATATAGGAAAAGCTGATTCACCAAAAGATTAACAAAAGCCAGGAGCATGTACACATCATAAAATCTCAAAATCGATGACGGTGTGCTTTAGGCCCTTATGGTTCGCAGTGCCTCAAATAATTTCGAACACTGCTACATGTAGCATTAGGAGAAATCTTGAAGAGAAACAAATGTTCAAAAGTGGCACGAAGGAATTTACTGTTTTAAAACTGCACTAGGAGCGACATTTACAAATCGTACCAAAATAGTGACAGTATAGGACAATATATGACACATACGGTGAAACTACCTTTCAAATGACTTCTTCTAAACTGAACAAAATTGAACTGCATTCTAAGTAGTACGACGCTATTCGACAACAACTACGTACGAGAGTGCTAACTATGCGTTTTCCGTACCTGGAACACGTGCCAGAGGTACTACTTGCTTGGTGCAGACACTAGCAACACTTATGCAGCTACAGTTCTTAGTAAAAATATAACAACTTTCTTCTCTATGTGTTAAATATCTGTGTATGTATTGTTAAAGAAAAAAATGTTTCCTTGTAGGATGTCGTGCTAGACATACGCTAAATAATAATAAACGTGTACTCTATATATGGATAAATAATCATTTTATTTCTGGTTAAAATTTTTAAAACACAAAAGAACAAGGAACTCTTCTTATGACATATAGATACATACGACAGTACCCGTATTTTTTTAGATGGGTGGATTAAAGGTATTCCAGGTGGAAATCTAAGAATCAGTCAAACGAAAACCGAACATCTGCCGCTGTGGGACCATGAAATAGCGCCATTCAAAAGTAATCATCACACGCATTAAGACATTTATCCCACTGGGAGAGTAGACGTTCACTTCCTGTTTCGCAGAAAGCGGTGGGCCGCTGATGGATCCGCACGCGCAATCACTCTTGCATTTCCTCGTCCGAAAAAATGGTTCAGATGGCTTTAAGCACTTTGGTACTTAACAGCTGAGGTCATCAGTCACCTAGACTTAGAACTACTTAAGCCTAACTAACCTAAGGACATCACACACATCGATGCCCGAGGCAAGATTCGAACCTGCGACCGTAGCAGGAGCGTGGTTCCGGACTGAAGCGCCTAGAACCGCTCATCCACAGCGGCCGGCTCCTCGGCCGATTGAAACCGACGTCCACGCATGTCTTTTTTCGGGTTACCAAAGATGTGAATATCACACGGTGGAAGATCCAGGCTGTATGGAGGATATTGGGGCGTTTCTGAACCAAATCACCGAAGCATAGCCTTCGACCTTTAGGCAGTGTAGAGACGGGCGTTACCGTTTAACAGGACTATTGCGTCCGACAGTATTTTGGCAGCCCGAGTTCAAAAGACAAAGCCAATAGTAGAAACACCCACATCTCCCCCGCCAAAGAAATCCAAAACTGTTCACACAACTTTCGGTAAGATCATGATGACCCCTGTTTTGACTGCAGGGGTCCTCAGATCGTAGAGTTCCTCGAGCCTGGGACCACAATCAGTGTAGGCACTCTGCAGATACTACGACACACACCATAAAGTCAGGACACCCAGGAATGCTATCGGACGGACTCATCCTGTTGCACGATAGCGGCTGGCCCTACACTGCCAATCGGACGAAGGCTACACTTGAGCGATTTGATTGGTAAACATTGCATCATCCTTAGTATAGCCCGGATCTTTCAGCGTGTAATTTTCAAATCTTTGGCGACCTGGAAAAGGTATGCGTGGATGTCGGCTTCAATCGGACAGGGAAGTGCAATATTGTGTGTAATAGCGGGTCCGTCAGCAGCAGAGTGCGCTCTAGCACAAAGAAAATGATCTTCACTTCTCCCAGGGGGTTTGATGTCTTAACCCGTGTGGTGATTGCCTTGGAATTGGACCATTCCGTGGTCCCGTTGTGGTGGGTGTTCAGTTTTCATTTGAATGCCTATTACGTATCTCCCTGCATAACTGAGTCGGTAGCGTCGTGGAATAGTACTCTGCAGTTCAAATCTCACTTTGATCTTATATCTTTTTTCGTTCAATTTCGAATACCTGCATTGTTTAAATGAAAAAATTCATCAAATTTATGCTAATTGGCATGCATCTAATCATCATTTTTCGTGAAAAATGCACGTCTTCCAGTTTCTTATTACAATTTTTATACAATATTCCAGTTTTCATTGCAAATAAAAATTCTTAATTATTTATATTTTATAAAAGATTGTTAATAAAGCTGCTTAAACTAAGAAAATATAGCAGACTAAATTTTTAGCCGAAAAATGAAATATCAAATACTTTTTTTTGGGAGTATGTCCATTGTTTTATACCTCAGTTGTTTTATATCTCAGATGTGGTCTCGCACGAGCCAGAGTGGAAAGTGTCGTAGAAATTTGAAAAATAATCATTTTCACTGCATCGAGTACACCATAAAAATGCTGCATTTTTGCAGTTGCAACTTTACCATAGCTATATGAATCCGACAGAGCTGATTTGTAGCAAAATTAGGGGATTTTTCGTGAGAAATAACAAGGAACTAGCGCACGAAACTGTGTCACACGTCACGGCCGAACGCTGGCGGGATACGGAACGGCATGTCAGGGGGAGAATATGTGACTCTTCAACGGCTTCGTGGATCCTGTTGTTGATCTACTAGTTATCACGTAGCTGATGATAGCTCCTGCACTGAAATGTATTTCTCAAATTCGGACATGGAATGACTTCAGACATTACTAGATGACCGACTGTAATATCTTCGGTAGCTTCAATATTATTTTAAATATACGGTGAAATCCCCGGAATGCGCTTTTGCGTCGCACATACCTGGCTCAGAAAAATTACCCTGTGTTTAAGTTGGGAATTTTCATTTCTCTTGTTGGCCATTACAATACTATGTTATCTAAGTACGAGAGCACATTATGGTTTCCGTCTGGTCCCCTAACAAGGGCGCGGTATTGCTGGACCTTTGCCGAGTATTATTTCATTCTCATCAAAAATTCGAAGCTATATTATTTCTCTACTCGTCTCTTTTCAAGTCTTAAATGCAATTGCTCATATTACTGCAGTTGAATTGGACCAGCTTTCTGGCCAGTGTTGTCCATTTAAATAAACCGATAACACTGCTGTCCCGTATTATCGCTCAGTAGATGTCTACATCACCATCTATATCTACATCCATACCCCGCAAGCCATCTGACGGTGTGTGGCGGTGAGTACCTTGAGTACCTCTATCGATTCTCCTATACCAGTCTCTTATTGTTCGAGGAAAGAAAGATTGTCGGTATGCATCTGTGTGGGCTCTAATCTCTCTGATTTTATCCTCTTGGTCTCTTCGCGAGATATACGTAGGAGGGAGCAATGTACTGCTTGACTCCTCGGTGAAAGTATGTTCTCGAAACTTCAACAAAAGCCCGTACCGAGCTACTGAGTGTCTCTCTTGCAGAGTAATGCAGTGGAGTTTATCTATCATCTCCGTAACGCTTTTGCGATTACTAAATGATCCTGTAACGAAGCGCGCTGCTCTCCGTTGGATCTTCTCTATCTCTTCTATCAACCCTATCTGGTACGGATCCCACACAGGTGAGCAGTATTCAATCAGTGGGTGAACAAGAGTACTGTAACCTACTTCCTTTGTTTTGGACTACGTATCTTTTGGATTCTTCCAATGAATCTTAGTCTGGCGTCTACTTTACCGACGATTAATTTTATATGGTTATTCCATTTTAAATCACTCCTAATGCCTACTCCCAGATAATTTATGGAATTAACTGCTTCCAGTTGCTGACCTGCTATATTGTTGCTAAATGATAAAGGATCGATCTTTCTATGTATTCGCAGCACATTACACTTGTTTACATTGAGATTCAATTGCCTTTCTCTGCACCATGCGTTAATTCGTTGCAGATCCTCCTGCATTTCAGTACAATTTTCCATTGTTACAACCTCTCGATATAGTACAGCATCATCCGCAAAAAGCCTCAGTGAACTTCCGATGTTATCCACAAGGTCATTTATAATTATTATGAATAGCAACGGTCCTACGACACTCCCTTGCGGCACACCTGAAATCGCTCTTACTTCGGAAGACTTCTCTCCATTGAGAATGACATGTTACGTTCTGTTATCTAGGAACTCTCCAATCCAATCACACAATTGGTCTGATAATCCATATGCTCTTACTTTGTTCATTAAATGACTGTGAGGAACTGTATCAAACGCCTTGCTGAAGTCAAGAAACACGGCATCTACCTGTGAACCCGTGTCTATGGCCCTCTGAGTCTCGTGGACAAATAGCGCGAGCTGGGTTTCACACGATCGTCTTTTTCGAAACCCATGCTGATTCCTACAGAGTAGATTTCTAGTCTCCAGAAAAGTCATTAAGCTCGAACGTAATACGTACTCCAAAATTCTACAACTGATAGACGTTACAGATATAGGTCTATAGTTCTGCACATCTGTTAGACGTCCATTCTTGAAAACGGGGATGACCTGTGCCCTTTTTCAATCTTTTGGAACGCTTCGCTCTTCTAGAGACCTACGGTACACCTCTGCAAGAAGGGGGGGCCAAGTTCCTTTGCGTACTCTGTGTAAAATCGAACTGGTACCCCATCAGGTCCAGCGGTCTTTCCTCTTTTGAGCGATTTTAACTGTTTTTATATCCCTCTGTCATCTATTTCGATATCTACCATTTTTGCATCTGTGCGACAATCTAGAGAAGGAACTACAGTCAGTTTTCCTCTGTGAAATAGCTTTGGAAAAAGACATTTAGTAGTTCGGCCTTTAGTCTGTCATCCTCTGTTGCCGTACCATTTTGGTCATAGAGTGTCTGGACATTTTGTTTTGATCCACCTACCGCTTTGACATAGGACCATAATATCTTAGGATTTTCTGCCAAGTCAGTACATAGAACTTTACTTTCGAAATCATTGAACACCTCTCGCATAGCCCTCCTCACACTGCATTTCGCTTCGTGTAATTTTTGCTTGTCTGCAAGGCTTTGGCTATGTTTATTTTTTCTGTGAAGTTCCCTTTGCTTCCGTAGCAGTTTTCTAACTCGGTTCTTGTACCACTGTGGCTCTTTTCTATCTCTTACGATCTTGCTTGGCACATACTCATCTAATGCATATTGTACGATGGTTTTAAACTTTGTCCACTGATTCTCAACACTATTTGTACTTGAGATAAAACTTTTGTGTTGAGCTGTCAAGTAATCTGAAATCTGCTTTTTGTCACTTTTGCTAAACAGAAAAATCTTCCTACCTTTTTTTAATATTTCCATTTAAGCCTGAAATCATCGATGCAGTAACCGCTTTATGATCGCTGATTCCCTGTTCTGCGTTAACTGTTTCAAATAGTTTGGGTCTGTTTGTCACCAAAAGGTATAATATGTTGTCGCCACGAGTCAGTTCTCTGTTTAACTGCTCAAACTTTCAACATAGACATTTTGTGAATATTTATGATCGTCCAACATCGCTCCTTCAGCCCATTGGACTTAGAATTTCGAGTATTTTATTTCACCTTACTTTGTCGAATATGTCAGCGTAACGCACAGCATAAAACCTATCCTTATTGCCGTATCGTACTTGATTGTAATCTAGACAGCTTGGCTTCCCCTCCATGTGAAAAAAGTCCAATGAGATGCCAGCAAACGTGGAAAAATGTAGTGTTTACATCATATTTATTACTTCGATGAACACAGTATAGTCCTCAGCCAGATTGAGGAGCAAATTCTCTGTGGAAGGCACTCATCAACATTATTTCTCGTTCTTGTTATCTTATTTAAAGAAAGGTAAGGCCGTCGGCCATCGACGTATATGCCACGCGACTGTAGGCTACACTTCGACGGATCTCTTTATGGCAATGGCGAGATGTCAATAAATAGGTCAATAAAATCAATCCTGCACTTAATAATGGAAGAAAGGGTAACCACAAATCAGACTTCCATCATATCATTTGCGGGTCTACAGAAAGCCTTCGACAAAGTAAGGTGAAATAAAATACTCGAAATTCTAAGTCAAATGGGGTGAAGGGGCGATCTATGTTGAAAGGTTGAACATGGATATTGCAATATCGATAACAAAGCCTTTGAAGCACGGCAACATCGATGTTAAAGACGATATATCGACCTTAGAAGGAAGAACGGAAAATTGGGGCTTAACGTCCCGTCAAAAACTAAGTCATCAGAAAAGGCTAATCTTCGATATAGACTAGAAAAAACAGGCTCCTTGTGTCCACCGTCAATAATTTTGTCACCATTACAAATTTTTTTCTGAGATGTCTCATAACGACAAGAATGCAAATATTTGAGATTTGTCAAACGTGGCCATGATGTGGGGAACTGAGGGGGGGGGGGGGGAGGGAGGGATTACATTTTTCAACGAAGTAAGGGGCTGTTGTAGCAGAGCGTGGGCTACATTGTGGTATCAGAAGACATGAATATATGTTACATTTCACCACTGGTAAGAGACGTAGCACAACGATGAGAATATGACTTTCTAGCTTACCAATGTTATATCAATCATATAAAATTGTTCATTAGGTACATTGTATCACGGCAACATTCTCAATCACGAGACAAGTGCAAACTGCTACCAAGGAAAAATTTTGTAAACCTAGTGAACGAAATCGCTAGGCGGCACTGGGTACACGGTACACGTGGCTTTTGGTTTTGTTTACAACCGCAATTTCCAGCGCTAAACCGTATAAAACAGTTTCATCACTAAATATGGAAATCACTTTACAATGTCTTACAAAATGTATTTCTTTACAAAACAGTGTGTAACAGATCTTTTAAGTGACCGAAAATAATACATTGGAAGAACGCGCTGATTGTCTCTGGCGCCAGCTGTTAACAAACTTTTTTTTTTTTTTTACGGTTTACAGCATTCAAATTACCTGCATCACTAAAAGTTCATAAATATCATTTTTATAAGAATTTACAAACTGTAGAAATGCAGCTGAGGCATGTAGCGTTCACTTATGAGGAACAGGCGGTGCCGTTGCGTTGCTATTTCCGCCAACGGGAGCACACGCATGTCTACACAGGAAAATCAAACAATTTGCGAAGCACAATGTTGGAACCCAATCATCAATTCCATCAGTAACATACGGCAACCATCCCAGATCGAGTTACATAATTAAAACGCATCAAACCCTCAGCATCAATTTAAAGTACTATCTATAAGGCGATCATGTGAAAACCAGTGCGGTATTAATGGTAATGGTACACTGGCAACTGTGCTGACTCATATAACTTGCCCCCTCTTTTTATAAGAATTTGTAGCCACAGTGTTGCAAACAGTTTTACAGGTCTTTTAATATGTCAAGATTAATCATGCGTACCCCTTTATTCCCCTGCCCCGTTCTTCAATTGAGTCGCGGTCTTATACAATGCTTGTTACGCGCAGAGAACAGGAAGATCTTATGTACGTTATGTTAAGTGTGCAAACTTTAACCAGTTTTATGGCCATAGAACCACATAAGATCTTATGTACGTTATTTCAAGTGTGCCAATTATAATCAGTTCCCTTCCCAACCCTCTCTAAATCTTCATAATTTTTAAATTTTTAATTTTTCAGCTGTCTTACGTACAGTCACAGCTTATGGTTGTGATGTACCTATTGCTGCAAGAGTTTTCTTTGATTCATGGAGAAAAAGAAGACGTGTAACGTCAGTAAAAAGGAACAAGTTATGTAGGGTAGCACAGTTACCAATGTGCGGTCGAGACATAAGAAATGTTGCCGAATAATTTTACTCTTTTCGTTTGTTACTTTGAAAGATAGTTATTACGAATAATAAACACTTTCAAAACCCTATTTTTACGCGAGGTGTGTTAACATTTAAGATAAATACAAAATGATACGACAGTGCTGGAACGTAGTATTCGCCGATGAGCTCTGTCAGCGAGTTGTTGATACTTTATTCCTTATTCTTCTACGGGTTTCGTTATTAGAAAGGCGTTAAAAAATTGGAGGAGAGTTCCGTGTTGGGTTAAAAATGCAGTGGGGACTAAGAATCATTTTATACATGGATCATTACAGGAACTACCAACACGTAATAAAAAAAAACATCGTTATCTGTTACCCTTTCACGGTTCCAAACAAAATCTGCAGAAGTGTAAAATTCATTTCCCATGAGAATGTGGTGGATGAAAATTCCTTTGTAATTCCACAGGCTTACACGAAATAAGCGGAGCATCTTCATGGAAGCAGGTGCTGTAATGTAGTAACTAATAACTGGAACTATTTCGTATGGGTTGCAACATAAATTACAACCCAATTTAACTGTGATGAAAGACACTCCTTAAGTGTATCAATAACGAAGAGTGCTATTTGAGGGATGAAACTTTTATTGAATAAGAAGCATTTTGAACTACTATTCAGAACTATGTTTTTATATCTTGGTTCTGTTGTTTTTAGCAGCTTATCAATTTCTTATACCACACTTCTGTATTTGTGAAAAACAAATTGTAGTTGGGAGTAGAGACTTAACTATATTCGCGGAGGTTCTTCCCCTTTCCCTGCTCTGACCCCCATTATGGAAAGAGGAAAAAAATCCTTCAATGGACTGATTTTGTTACTACATGAAAAAGACAGGAAGTAAGAGCGAAGTTCCAAAGTGAAGAATTCATATCGTTATTAGTCTATGAAAATCATGACTAGGACAATAGCTTATCTTTTTGTATTTATATTTTCGCGGTCTTTATCTAAGAACGGAGAGAACTACGCCTTCACGCCGACTCCATACAGGGGATGCACTACTGTGCTAGCGTTCTCATTATTATCAGTGCAATTCAACGGCAGAGATAGTTGACGTAACAAACAGAACAAATTGTTCCGTAACGAGCCACATGGGACCTACGTTTCCTGACTTCAAAACACTCAGCAAGAAATTCTGTTTCATCTATGACAGTGTGTCGGTAGAATGTGGATTCATCCTGTATTTTCTCTCTGTATGTTTCATGCGTCACACCTTATGTGATTCAAATTCAAAACCACACTTCGCCATTAATTTAGGAAAAAAATCTGTTTCTTAGACAGTGTTATGTTTATACTTCACACGTAGCTACACATCTTTTCAGAGGGTGCGTTGCTAGATGGATAAGTCTGCCAAATTTTCCATCCACTTCGTCGTTAATATTAAAAATGTACCAAAGACACTCAAATACAGGCGTATTTAATAAACGTCTTAGACGGAAGTGCAGAATCAGCTTCGGCGAATTGTTGTTGTTGTGGTCTTCAGTCCTGAGACTGGTTTGATGCAGCTCTCCATGCTACTCTATCCTGTGCAAGCTTCTTCATCTCCCAGTACCTACTGCAACCTACATCCTTCTGAATCTGCTTAGTGTATGCATCTCTTGGTCTCCCCCTACGATTTTTACCCTCCACGCTGCCCTCCAATACTAAATTGGTGATCCCTTGATGCCTCAGAACATGTCCTACCAACCGATCCCTTCTTCTGGTCAAGTTGTGCCACAAACTCCTCTTCTCCCCAATCCTATTCAGTACCTCCTCATTAGTTATGTGATCTACCCATCTAATCTTCAGCATTCTTCTGTAGCACCACATTTCGAAAGCTTCTACTCTCTTCTTGTCCAAACTATTTATCGTCCGTGTTTCACTTCCATACATGCCTACACTCCGTACAAATACTTTCAGAAAAGACTTCCTGACACTTAAATCTATACTCGATGTTAACAAATTTCTCTTCTTCAGAAACGCTTTCCTTGCCATTGCCAGTCTACATTTTATATCCTCTCTACTTCGACCATCATCAGTTATTTTGCTCCCCAAATAGCAAAACTCCTTTACTACTTTAAGTGTCTCATTTCCTAATCTAATACCCTCAACATCACCCGACTTAATTCGACTACATTCCATTATCCTCGTTTTGCTTTTGTTGATGTTCATCTTATATCCTCCCTTCAAGACACCATCCATTCCGTTCAACTGCTCTTCCAAGTCCTTTGCTGTCTCTGACAGAATTACAATGTCATCGGCGAACCTCAAAGTTTTTATTTCTTCTCCATGGATTTTAATACCTACTCCGAATTTTTCTTTTGTTTCCTTTACTGCTTGCTCAATATACAGATTGAATAACATCGGGGAGAGGCTACAACCCTGTCTTACTCCCTTCCCAACCACTGCTTCCCTTTCGTGTCCCTCGACTCTTATAACTGCCATCTGGTTTCTGTACAAATTGTAAATAGCCTTTCGCTCCCTGTATTTTACCCCTGCCACCTTTAGAATTTGAAAGAGAGTATTCCAGTCAACATTGTCAAAAGCTTTCTCTAAGTCTACAAATGCTAGAAACGTAGGTTTGCCTTTCCTTAATCTTTCTTCTAAGATAAGTTGTAAGGTCAGTATTGCCTCACGTGTTCCAACATTTCTACGGAATCCAAACTGATCTTCCCCGAGGTCGGCTTCTACTAGTTTTTCCATTCGTCTGTAAAGAATTCGTGTTAGTATTTTGCAGCTGTGGCTTATTAAACTGATTGTTCGGTAATTCTCACATCTGTCAACACCTGCTTTCTTTGGGATTGGAATTATTATATTCTTCTTGAAGTCTGAGGGTATTTCACCTGTTTCATACATCTTGCTCACCAGATGGTAGAGTTTTGTCCGGACTGGCTCTCCCAAGGCCGTCAGTAGTTCCAATGGAATGTTGTCTACTCCGGGGGCCTTGTTTCGACTCAGGTCTTTCAGTGCTCTGTCAAACTCTTCACGCAGTATCGTATCTCCTATTTCATCTTCATCTACATCCTCTTCCATTTCCATAATATTGTCCTCAAGTACATCGCCCTTGTATAGACCCTCTATATACTCCTTCCACCTTTCTGCTTTCCCTTCTTTGCTTAGAACCGGGTTTCCATCTGAGCTCATGATGTTCATACAAGTGGTTCTCTTATCTCCAAAGGTCTCTTTAATTTTCCTGTAGGCAGTATCTATCTTACCCCTAGTGAGATAAGCCTCTACATCCTTACATTTGTCCTCTAGCCATCCATGCTTAGCCATTCTGCACTTCCTGTCGATCTCATTTTTGAGACGTTTGTATTCCTTTTTGCCTGCTTCATTTACTGCATTTTTATATTTTCTCCTTTCATCAATTAAATTCAATATTTCTTCTGTTACCCAAGGATTTCTACTAGCCCTCGTCTTTTTACCTACTTGATCCTCTGCTGCCTTCACTACTTCATCCGTCAGAGCTACCCATTCTTCTTCTACTGTATTTCTTTCCCCCATTCCTGTGAATTGTTCCCGTGTGCTCTCCCTGAAACTCTGTACAACCTCTGGTTCTTTCAGTTTATCCAGGTCCCATCTCCTTAAATTCCCACCTTTTTGCAGTTTCTTCAGTTTTAATCTACAGGTCATAACCAATAGATTGTGGTCAGAGTCCACATCTGCCCCTGGAAATGTCTTACAATTTAAAACCTGGTTCCTAAATCTCTGTCTTACCATTATATAATCTATCTGATACCTTTTAGTATCTCCAGGGTTCTTCCATGTATACAACCTTCTATCATGATTCTTAAACCAAGTGTTGGCTATGATTAAGTTGTGCTCTGTGCAAAATTCTACCAGGCGGCTTCCTCTTTCATTTCTTACCCCCAATCCATATTCACCTACTACGTTTCCTTCTCTCCCTTTTCCTACACTCGAATTCCAGTCACCCATGACTATTAAATTTTCGTCTCCCTTCACTATCTGAATAATTTCTTTTATTTCATCATACATTTCTTCAATTTCTTCGTCATCTGCAGAGCTAGTTGGCATATAAACTTGTACTACTGTAGTAGGTGTGGGCTTCGTATCTATCTTGGCCACAATAATGCGTTCACTAAGCTGTTTGTAGTAGCTTACCTGTGTTCCTATTTTCCTATTCATTATTAAACCTACTCCTGCATTACCCCTATTTGACTTTGTGTTTATAACCCTGTAGTCACCTGACCAGAAGTCTTGTTCCTCCTGCCACCGAACTTCACTAATTCCCACTACATCTAACTTTAACCTATCCATTTCCCTTTTCAAATTTTCTAACCTACCTGCCCGAATAAGGGACCTGACATTCCACGCTCCGATCCGTAGAACGCCAGTTTTCTTTCTCCTCTTTTCTCGGCGAATTGTAATATTACAAAGTGAACATGTTACCTTGCCTCCAATCATATAGAACACAACAAGTAAACTGAGTTTCCAAATAATGTCTAATAGCCAAATTCCTGTTCCTCCGTACAATCCCCTGTTGTAACCGACGTTAATGTTCCACTCACTTCCAGTCATTCCTTCTTTGGGGATAAAACATTTAAATCTCTTTTAGGAGGAGCCAATTTTGATTCTCGCTCCGGCAAACCTAGTTGTTTCCATGGTGCCGGGACAGTTCCTCAGTTAACGTCACAGTCATTTTTCCTCAGTTAACATCATAGTCGTTTCCCTCCCAGTCCCTTTCTAAACTGAGCTAATGATCCGCCTCCAATAACCTCGTTGTCGACTGAGCGTTAGATACTAATTTTATCTCTTATTGTTAGTATACATAGGGTCATTATAAATGATTGAAACGATTTCACAGATCTGTAGTAGCTATATCATTTCGCGTATTATTACAGGACTCTACACACACGAAGAACATATACAAGTGCTCTATACGCATCCGTACTGATTCCGCAGACAAGTCGAGTTCAAGTTCTTCCCACATCCGACGCAACATGTTCCTATCAATCTGTTCAAAAGCACTGTCAATGCTAGCTTGCACTTCTGGTAGCTTTGCTACTAGTAGTGGATGCGTAAACACCGAATTTTTCACATCCGCCCCGCCCCCACCACGCTTTCCCCCTACCTTACCCCCCCCCCCCCCCCACACACACACACACGAAAATTGCACAGGGTTAGGTCTGGAGCATTTCGAGCACAACAAACGTTTTCTTGGCGCCCATCGCCATCTTGCCTAACTGCTCACTGGCGCTCTTTCATGGCAGAAATCAAAAGTGCGGCTTCAACAATAGAAAACTGGTTCAAATGGCTCTGAGCACTATGGGACTTAACATCTGAGGTCATCAGTCCCCTAGAACTTAGAACCACTTAACCTTAACTAACCTAAGGACATCACACACATCCATACCCAAGGCAGGATTCAAATCTGCGACCGTAGCGGTCTCGCGGTTCCAGACTGCAGCGCCTAGAACCGCACGGCCACTTCGGCCGGCTACAAAGCACACACTCTGCTCTATTTGCGACTGTAGTAACTGTGTTGGTACTTTTGTGTATTCTCTGTGCTGTGAATTTTTTAATTATTAATGAACATTTCAGGGAATTTTATTTCTTTAAGGAAACTGGAATTGTGTGTTTTCAATTATCTTTACATCACACGTCCGTAGGAGTAAGATTTTGTACTGTACAACACAGTCGTAAGTAATATAAGTATATAACCGCTGAAAAGTGCTTATCAATATTCTCATGGAGAAAACTATTTTCAAAACAATTTTTGCTACTACATATTTTAATGGCAAGCGGACTTCACTTATTAAAATAAAATAACCACACACAATATGGCCACACGTATGAATAATAGCTCACATAAAATATTTAGTCAGCCTATGGCAATGCCCTCCGCAAGCTTCGCGTCGTCGAATATAATTGATGCTGATAGTCACAGCGGATCAGATAAAAGTAGTATTTCAGATTTAGTATCTGAAAACTCTCTTGTAGCAATACTGAGTTCAGGTTTTCCAAATATCTCATAATATGGTTCAGAAACTGCAAGGATAAGTGTTGTCTAAAGTAATTTTTACATAATTTGCAAACATGCGCAACATTTTCATATTGATGAAAATTTACGCTTTCCAGTCTGCTGAAACTCGTTAAAACTTTGTACAAAGTACCACGCAGACACACGTTCAAGAAGATGCTGGAATACCAAGATACTCAGAAAGACTTCAAAAATAAAATGCAGAACGCTGGTAGTTTCACATTCAAGACTGATATTTGGACAGACACAATGCTGTACAGACATTTTCTGTGAATTACAGTTCATTATTTTGATGGCGATCAAATGAAAACATCTACATCTGGTATCTATGAGTTGCCAGGATTACACACAGATGAATACATTTCGAGTGCTTTATTACAGACTTGAAACGTATGAGGAATAAATACTGGCAGATGCAGAAGGAAATATGATTAAAGAAGTAGAAATAATATTTGGAAGAAAGAGTGAGAAAAGTGTTTTGCCCAAATGCGCAATTTGGTGGCAAAAGGAACTAATGCAAAGACTGACAAACTTCCTGAGTCGCTAACCGCTGTAAAAATCGTTGTAATCAGGTTCAAACAAAGAATAGTAACAAGTGTTGAACCGAGAAAAGAATCAGACCTCATATTAATTCAGGACGCACCCACTAAGTGGAATTCGGAGTCATATATGATTGAAAGGTTTTTGGAGCAGTGTCCAGTGGTTAATAACACAATTAAGCGCCATGCTAGTGTACCATGCATGCTGACAACCTCGGATATTGTAGATCTGGAACGTAGCCTATAGAAGTGACTAGTCGTAAAATCTGCGCAGAAAACTTCGTTACAAGCAGTAAAATGATCCCAACAACTAGTATGCTGAATGCCAGCATATGTAACGTGCAACAGCATTGCACTATTGGACTATTAAAGAGAATCCGGAGAGTAACGGCATAGCAGAACTGAAAAAGCACTTAACACCAACTGGACATGTTCACACACTAGCTATATCAACGACACTCCACCACATATTCAAGAATATACACTTTCAAGATGCTCTGTCATGTCCGAAGGCAGTCAAAACCATCAAGGATTGACTTCAGCTGCTTAAACGACTGTCAGTAATACCACAGTAAAACAGAGAAGCCAAATTTTACTTATGAAGTGAACATTATAGAATAGCACAAAAAAGAATAATTTTGAAAACTGGAACGGAAATGGACCTATCACCGCAAATCAACCATTATCTGGAAGATCACTCTGTAGATTTTAAACGAGATCTGTTAGAAGTGTGGAATCACGTCATCAGTATTATTCAACCAAAATTACAAGAAACTGCAGTTAAACGTTTAAACTGTATAGCCAAATCGTCAGCTTCTCAACGACTGTTCTCAAAAGCTGGATGCACTATTTGTAAAAAAAAAAAAAAAAAAAAAAAAAAAAAAAAGCGATAGAGTGAAGGAGGAAATTCTCTCAAAAATGTCATTTTCACCGTTCCGTTATAGACAATAAGTTGTGGGATTTGGGATTTGTAATGTTAATTATTGCCGTATCTATTGATTAATAAGTGTGGTATCAGATGTATTAGTATGTTGCTTTTTACACCATTCTATAAAATCATTATATTAGAAACATCGATCATTTGGGATCGATTATTATCAGCCATTTATATTTGGACATAGATGATGAAATTAAAATCAGCATCCGTGGTTTGCCAGCAAGTCTAGTGTGAATATTCTGCAATAGACACAAAAGCGAACTGAGAACAAGAAAACTGTAAGATCAATAAAGACAAGTGCCTCTTAAGAAGGGGTTTTTTTGCGTTCCACCGCTCCCTTTTTCGAAGAAAAAATTAGTAACCCCCATCCCTTTTTTTTTCAGAGGAAGATAGTTAGACAAAATCCCGAATATATATACAAATAACACAAAGTTTCAACTAACTTTGATCACAACACACTTTTCGAACAGTAATTCGAAGGCCACAGTCTAAATCCATATTACAAAAGTTTGGAAAGGTATGGAGAGAGGTAATGGAAGATTGAATTGTAAGCTGTAGTAAGTTCCGCTCCAGTTGCTGAATTTGTATGAACAGTGCTCTAAGTAAGTAGGCAACTGTGTTTACATTGCAGCTGGTTCACAATTTTCGTCTAGCAGTTAATATCTGTTTATTAATAAGAGTTGTAAAAAGGATATAGTTTTAAAATTACTTTATTAAAATATTTTAAACATGGCTGCACTTCAACAAACGGCTAGAAATCAATAAATGAATCCAAAGTAGCTAATCAGTTGCAACAAATGGAGTTTTTACTGAACCCTTGAGCATGGTTTCGACGGGTGTAAACCTATATTCTTCAGAAATACATGTAACCTGAAGACAATGCAACAGTAATAACTACAAACCCGGAAACGTGCACTTCAAAATCAGATGTCATACAGACATTACATCTAGACAAATGGGTAGGAATGGCACATATCTCATCAAACATAAAAGAAGAACAAGGATCTGGAAACAGTGCTTACACTGCGAATGCGTTCCTTGCATTTAAGAATACGTCTACTCAATAAAACGTTTTTTCATGTGAAATAAATTCTTAACAAGTGATTTACATTCTCAGAAAGTATCTTCTTTACATATACAGGGTGGTCCCGAATTCATGGTACAAACTTTAATGGTAGGTACAGGACATTGTAACAAGGATTTATTGTATAGGAATGTATAGTCGCAGGTGACGCGGTGAGGCGTAAACAGGGGAAAGAGAAATGGAGTGATCGGTTGGTGTCACTGCCGGTAGAGGGCAGTAGATGAACATGATGTATCGCAGTAGGGACAAGCGCCATTCACAATTGTGCTGCCGTAGACGATGGGTGACTTTACGTATGCAGAAAAAGCAGACATGCATTACATGTACGGCCGTGCAAATGGTAACGCCAGAGCTGCGTTACGAATGTATCGCGCGGAGTATCCTAATCGACGAATGCCGGATCATAGAATTTTTCAACGGTTACATCGTCAACTTTGTGAAACAGGTACGTTCGACGTCAACAGACATGACGCTGGTCGATTAAGAGCTGTACGCACTCCAAGACTGGAAGAACGCATCTTGAACATAGTGGCTGATAGACCCGAGTCAAGCACAAGAACTGTTGCGCGTGACGTACATGTGAGTCATCAGACTGTATGCAGAGTGTTAAATGAAAATCGCTTACACCCCTTCCATTTTCAAAAAGTACAAGCATTGAATCCGGCAGATTATCCTCTTCGCGTGAACTTCTGCCAGTGGTTGTTGCAGCAATGTGCGTTGCAGCCGGATTTCGTAGGTCATGTGCTATTTACAGATGAAGCGACATTTTCACGCGAGGGTGTCTTTAATGCGCACAATTCCCATGTGTGGGCAACAGATAATCCACATGCAACGCGTCCACATGCGTATCAACAACGTTTCGGTATTAATGTGTGGGCTGGTATTGTGAACGACTTTTTGATTGGGCCATACTTACTACCCACGCGACTCTGTGGCGAAAGCTATCTTATTTTTCTGCAAGAAGTGTTACCAGAACTGCTGCAAGATGTTCCGCTCGCCATTCGTAACCGCATGTGGTTTCAGCACGATGGAGCGCCAGCACACTTCAGCACTGCTGTACGGAATTACCTGAATGCCACGTTTGGTGCTAGATGGATTGGGCGTGGTGGACCAGTCCCTTGGCCACCCCGATCTCCTGATTTCTCTTGCCTCGATTACTTTTTATGGGGACATCTTAAGAGCCTTGTTTATGAGACTCCAGTTGACTCAGATGAGGATCTCGTTGCTCGCATATCTGTAGCTGCTGCAGGTGTGCGTGAAATACCAGGCATCTTTGAACGTGTACGCCAATCGCTGCACCGACGCTGTCAAGCATGTATCGCTCATGGTGGACGCAATTTTGAACACTTACTGTAAACATGACACTTGTCAACAACGATTTCAATAAAATCTTTCGTTTTCCTTTCGGCCGTTATTTCCCCTGTTTACGCCTCACCGCGTCACCTGGGACTATACATTCCTATACAATATATCCTTGTTACAATGTCCTGCACCTACCATTAAAGTTTGTACCATGAATTCGGGACCACCCTGTATGTATTTCCTCAGAACTTTGCATATTTTATTAGCACGTTTCAGGGGTTAATTCTGAACGTAACTACTGAGCGATTGTAGTACTGTATTTGAAATCTGCATAGTCTCTTCTACCAGCTTAAACTCTTAATGCGACAACCAGTCTTTCTTCAGAATGACACTCTACGGCTTTGAAGCCAATGGAGTAACCAAGCGCAGCAATGTAATGAAACTGTCGTGGTCCATTCTCAGGTATTTGCTAAACCCCTTACTATCCAGTTCTCTGTCATATGACTAAAATATTTTCGTTCTAGTAAGCATTTTTTGGCTTTTTCTCTTCTTACGCGAGGAGTTTCTAGCAGTGCTACCAGAGCGGTGTCAACTTTCTTTCGCTTCGCTGTAAAAAGAGTCATGGCGAGCGCGCCGAATTATTCTCGACGGAAGCCAAGAGCCGACTAACAAAATCGGCCTTTACGTTAGGCCGTGTGGATACCGCACCTGACTTCGTCGGACTGTCGGACCGACAGGTCAGGTCATCTGTCGTCATCTTACGCTTTGTTGATTACGCCACAACAGCTGCAGATTATCGCACCCAGTGTTGTGAACTGCACATGCTAGAGTCCACACAGGATACGGTGGCTGATGCACAGTAACCTCGTCGAGAGCGCTAGGTGAGTTCATTCGTTTGTTCCTAAGGGGAGGCCGACACTGTCTTCCACCGTTTGCCCAGTCGACGATGACAAAATTGAGGCGCACTCCCTGCAATCTTTCGAAAATGATTTTACGCAAAGTATCCGGTAAAATATTTCATTTTTGCATTACTTGTAGCTTTATATGTCAGGTTCATTATCATGTGCCCATCATTTCGTTAATGATCATGGTTATTTTGATATTTACATGTAAGACACTGCGTGAACTTCGAAAAAGTTTGCAATGAAGAGTAGAGGTCGATATGATTTTACATTTGGTGCATACCCCATGATATATTGCTGTGTATGAAATTTTGTTAAACATTGATTTTTTTTTAGATTTGGGTGGAGGTGAGCATCTGTCACCAATCTTGAGAAAATTGATCTGGAGTAGCATAGCCAGCGATAAAACCAGAGTGAAATATTCACAACATTCCTCAAATTTCATGTACTGTCTGAGATATCAAAATAAGATATTGGTAAATGATAGCATGTATATAGGAGAATATTTTGCCATGTGGGTATTATGCAAAACTTCATTATTTACTGTGTTATTCCCCTAACTACAGACTTTTTCGATGAAAGAATGTGATTTTTATGGGTCATGGATTGCTGGTGAGACGAAAGATGCTATCGATTTTGGAATAACGTAAGTGAAGACACATGTATTTTGTATTGAGGATGTACTTCTTCATAAGATCCTGACCTTACTTTTCTTCAGTTCCTCACTTAATAAACCACTGTTCCAGAATTCTGTTGCTATTGCCTCTGCACAACATATTAGTATGGTGATATTGTGTAAACTTTGCTGTGTTTCGGCAAAAGAAACAAATTTTAACATGGCAACACGAGAAATGTTTAGGTTTTACTCAAAATTGACCACTCATGACGTTTTTTCTGAAAGTTAAGAAGGATTAACAAGACAGGCGGAAATAAATCGCCACATTTTCAGCGGAATCCTTTCCAGATACTAACTAACGCAGAAGTGACAGATCTTCTTGAATGGTCACCGTATAAGTGTAGACATGGGAGCGCTCCACTTAATATTCAGAAAAACTGTGTTCTCTGCCTCGTGATGACTGGGTGTTGTGTGATGTCCTTAGGTTAGTTAGGTTTAAGTAGTTCTAAGTTCTAGGGGACTGATGACCATAGATGTTAAGTCCCATAGTGCTCAGAGCCATTTGAACCAGAAAAACTGTGAGCATAGGCTTCAGTTTAGAATGACACTTCCCCAGTGCTCAGCATTTCCCCTACAGCACCTGCCCGCAGGTGGACTCTACATCTCACTCACTGCACATGAGCGTCAGATGACAGAAAGCATCAAAATGTGTACCAAAGTAAAGACAGCAACAAAAAAGACAGCTTGTACTTTCTAAGTAAAACCATGTAATCCTTGTCAACATGTTGTAAGGGTGAAAGCCGTACTTATAAGCATGCTAATTTGGCTTGGAAGTAATTTAGAACTCTCGCTTTGATTAGCAGGTTTAACTGTAATCGAATTTGTATATAGACTAAACAATGACGGGTGAAATAAAATTTCCAAATTGGTGTGAAAGACAAGCAAATAACAAAATGCTAACACCGTCAGGTGGTATAGCTGCAGGAAAGTGAGGTACGATTAGATGAGTGGAATGGATAGCATACAGAATATAATTAATGAAAAAAGCTAAGACGAAAATGAAGGAGCATAGAAGAAAAGACTACATCGACTTGCTTAATATCAGAACTGAAGCAGTCACATCAATAAAAGAAGTATGATTACGCAGGGCAGCCGAAGCAAGGAAGATATTGTCAGTAGACCGTTGCAGCTCTCTTCAACAAAAGATGTATATTGATATCAAATAGTAAATATTATGAAATACTGACTTGAATTAAGGAAAAATTTTCTGATAGAATACGTCTGGGAAACAGAACTGTACGCAGGTAAAACACGAAAACACGAATCATAGAGAAACCAAATAAGAAGAAACTCTGTTTGTCTGCGATGTGATAGAAGCAGTTTAAAAATTAAGTGGACATTTGAAGTACAGAACAGAGAGGTGTTAGGAAGAATAGGCGATAGATATCTATTGAAAACCCAACCAAGACGTAAAAAAAAAAAAAAAACCCAAGAAAGAAAACTGTCAAATGTTTTGTGAAATGATTTTTCTAAAAGTAACAAACAGAATAGGTGACATAAACATTTGCGTGCCTTTCAATGATGCTCGAAATCATGTACAACAAATGGGACTGGACTAGAGAAGCAATGTCCACTTGGATTCTGAGACTAATTATCTGTTATGAGGGTTTAGACATCAAGGTTCAAATGGCTCTGAGCACTATGGGACTTAACTTCTGAGGTCATCAGTCCCCTAGAACTTAGAACTACTTAAACCTAACTAACATAAGGACATCACACACATCCATGCCCGAGGCAGGATTCGAACCTGCGACCGTAGCGGTCGCGCGGTTCCAGACTGTAGCGCCTAGAACCGCTCGGCCACCCCGGCCCACAGACATCGAGGCATCAAGCACTCTCTTACAAGCGAAAACGTGAATATGTTCAAGAATGAGGTAATCCGCTCTGTGGTGGCTACAGCTATTACAGTAGGTAGATTTATTTTTCATCTGATCAAGAAGATAAGAGATGCTGTTCAGGATTAACGGCAGTCATGGACTTAGAAATTTATTGGGAATGAGGGAGCAAGTATATCACTCACTCAGTTCGTAGCAAAGGAGATGTACAGAATATTAGACTGGAGCTGAACAGCATTAGCGTATTGTCTCTGATTTTCGTCGACCCTATTCCATCGCTTTACTGGTGGAAAGTTAATCAATAGGATACAAAAAATTATTTCTGACTAGCTAAGTATGTATTTATCCCAATCTTTTATCAGTCCATCTGCTCCTTTCCCCTCTCTCTATCCATCTGGGCCTCCCTCCCCCCCTCAATCTGCTCAGCTGCTCCTTCCACCTCTGTCCACCTCTTCCGCCCCCTATAAGTCAGTGTACTCCTCCTCCTCTATCTCCTCCTCACCCCCTCCAAGTCCATTTCCTCCTCCCCCTCTATTTCCACCTTCCCTCTCTTCACCTTCTGTGCATCCCTCTGTGCATCTGCTCCTACCCCAAATGTCGATCTCCTCGTCCCCACTCTTAGTCAGCCCCTTCCTCCTCTACCTTCTACATCCATTTTCTCCTACTCTCTCTGCGTCCATCTCCTCTCTCTGTCCATCCCCTAATCTTCTTTCCTCTCTCCATCTTCTTGTCTCTCTATTTTCTGTCCATCTCATTCTCTTCCCTTTCCCTGTTCATTTCCTCCTACCCCTCTCTGTACATCTCATCCTGAGAAATTCTGACTGCTTCGCCCTAAACTAGAAGAAACTCCCAGAATGAAATTTTCACTCTGCAGTGGGGTGTGAAATGATATGAAACTTTCTGCCCGACTGAAACTGTGTGCAGCACTGAGACTCAGATTTGGGATCTTTGCCTTTCGCGAGCAAGTGGTCTGCCGACTTTTCTTTCATGAGTGGTTGTTGCCTTAACAGCTTTTTTAAAATTTTTGAATTTATTTTTTCTTATTTCCTTAATCACTTTTTGTTTTTTAAAAGTTTTTTGTCCATCATACATCCAAAAATTTTACAATAATGACAAGGTGGAAACGTATTGTACAACTTTAATAAGAAAGTCACTGCAATTTTTCCTCTTGCGACACTATCGTGCTTTTTAATTTTTAATTTTTTTACTTTACTTTTTATTTATTTAATAAGTTAGTAGTCTCACAAGGTCCTAACAACAGTGAACATTATTTAACTAGAATACAAAATGAAACGTATGTGACAGTGTTGTATTTTATTAGTAAAAAATATAAAACAAAATGCAACCAAACTGAGGATGCCCTTCCGAAAGTGTAACATAAAAACGACGATCACTCGAAAACATCGGACAATAATCTCTGGTGGCAATTCTCCACAGTGGGGATCCAGATTTGTCTTCTACGAATACAGTCTGGTTCAATGATACATTTCGGGATTCAAGGCAGTATCTACCGAATCAACTTCTCTTACTCGGCTCCGGCCACTGTGGCCGAGTGGTTCTGGGCACTTCAGTCCGGAACCACGCGGCTGCTACGGTCGCTGGTTCGAATCCTGCCTCGGGCATGGATGTGTGTGATGTCCTTACGTTAGTTAGGTTTAAGTAGTTCTAAGTGTAGTGGACTGACGACGTCAGATGTTAAGTCCCATAGTCCTTAGAGCCATTTCTCTTACTCGGCACTGCCAGCTGGGGGAAGGGGAGGGGGGCGAGGAGGAATGGGTGCCAGGGTTCCGTGAATACTCTGCTTAAGTAATTAGAAAACGTCTGACGATATCTGGAATGGTACTGCAGTTGTACGTGTCGTTCTTTTAAGAAAGTCCAAAAGCCAAGCACCTCTCTGAGAGGTAGTACACAGGTAGTATACAGAAAACCCTTTGATCTAGTTCATCGACGTGCCTTTGAGTGGGGAACTAGGTCTTAACCGGGCGTAGGAGCATTCCGGGCTCTATCGAGTGGCGCGGCATTCGGAGACAGAGGCCACACATCGGCTAAAGGTCCACATTTCAGGCGATGTTTGTCAGTGTCTATCGCACAACACTGTGGAGTCGGCTGAAGCCAGATCGTGCATTCTAAGTCTTTTCGGAAACTTTTCGTTAACCACGAGGTACCAGGTGGCTCGGATCTCTGTCGTAAAACATTTCTGGTGAATCGCTCACCAGCCCATGGGCCACACCACTCCTGGGTGGCGTGTCTCAACCACATTCCGAGGGCGATTCGTCATCAACTGGCCGTACACATCATGCGCCTTAGATGCCCTCGTACAGGGGATTCATATGCAGAAAGCTATAATCTAGGAAAAATGTTTTGGTGTGGGTGAGTGCAGGCGTGATGTGAGCGAGTGCAATATGGGGCGGGTAGGACGGAGGCGCCAGTTCCACAGTGAGGAGGCCGGTAAAGCTGTGTCGACGGGGGGCTCTCATCTTGAGCATGGTGTTGATGTGAAGGGCCGCTGTGCGCGCTGGAACATTGATCAGTCCCAGTCCTCCGCTGCGATGGGGAGGGTGAGGACATTGTATCTCGTCTTGAAAGAAGTCCATTACTAACGAAATATCCAAAGGCCACCTGGATCTGCTGTGCCATCAGTGGAGTCATCGGTAGGATCTACTCCAAATGAGGAATCTAGGACGCCATGTGGGTGTTAATGAAGGCGACATTTTAAACCATAACTAAAGCTCTGAAAAGTTGGCCTCGGACGCCCGTGAGGAGAGCTTTACAGTTCAGCGCCGTCGTACAGCGGACATCTCTGGTAAATACGATCGCCAAACACCGAAGTTTATCCATCGTCCGCGGCCGCTGGAGTGCCACATTCACTGCTGATTCACCCATGCGCCGGCCGGTGTGGCCCAACGGTTCTAGGCGCTTCATTCTGGAACCGCGCGACTGCTACGGTCGCAGGTTCGAATCCTGCCTCGGGCACGGATGTGTGTGATGTCCTTATGTTAGTTAGGTTTAAGTAGTTCTTAGTCTATGGGACTGATACCTCAGATGTTAAGTCCCATAGTGCTCAGAGCCATTTACCCATGCACGGATACCGACTCGTACCCACAGAAGTTTGGAAGGTAGGAGGACTTTAATCCCGCCAGTACCTCACTTCGTGCCTTCCGAAGTTCTGTGTGAATGGGTCGTAAGTCCTACTTGGGTATCACTGTCGGGAGAGCATTTTCCAGCGAAAGTCGAAGGTCCCGAGTTCGAGTCTCTGTCCGATAGACAGTTTTAACCTACCGTGAAGTTTCAGATGAAACGCGTTGTAAATGTCATTGGGGGTGACCTGTCTGACACGTCAGTGTGCTGGAGATTTGTAATTTCCACACTTTCAGGGAATCGAAAGATAGGTATATATCGGGAGGTAACTCGGCGGAGCTGAGGTACAAATAAGTTTTCCGAAGCACTCTTAATGAAACGAGTTTCCATAAAAACCACATAGGCAAGTGAAAAGAGGTGGCCCAACCAGTATCAGAGAGGGTGACGGAGAGACAGCTTGCATATGAATTAGATGTAAGTGCTCCATAATTTCTATGATCGGCTAACAATTTATGAACAAAATGAAACGCATTTATGTTCTATTAGGAAAAATTGGAAATGAAATTAGAGGAGCCGAAACGCTACGGAAAGTTTCCGGCGGTAGACACGTGTGCGTAACTAGTGTGAATGGGAAAGCATGCCACGAAAACTCTGGCACGAGGCCAGCTGGCAGACTGAGGTCTCTTCATCGTGCGTGTTGACTGAGGGCGGGCACGGCATATCGACGCCGCGATGGCACTCACTGCACCGCGGGCCGGGACAATGGATGGCCTCTGCGGCCGATTGTGCCCGCTATCGACAATTCAGCGAGCTATTAGCGCCAACGACTTGTTTCAGTCGGGCGTGTAAACACTGCGTCATGCAACGTTGGTTTCCAGCCTGAATTTCAAAGCTTTCCCCACCGGCTGACGCATCATACGAGAATTGGAGAGAAATTGTAAGAGTACCATTTTGCGGGAAAAGTGCCAGTCTTACTTAGTCTCTTGTTCTTAACTATCCTTTGTCGAATTACTTAGGTGGTTTCTAAAATCAAGGCCTCCCACCATATTTCATTATTCATCTCCATATTAATTGTCAATAATATCTTATAATGACGTTACAGTTCTTTTTGCAGTTTTTTATTTTACTTGAGCAGCAACATCTCTATCACTTTGAGGAATGCCTACCAAGGAAAACAGCGTCTTGACGAAACGCTCGGCGTTGAGCAGTAGGGTTTTGACAGTTACCCAGCAGTAGTTTTTATTTATGGATGTGCGCTTTCGAACTGCTTTTATTTTAGGGTTTTTGGTTTTAGCTGCAATCACGACACAAAACTGTGATGGCATTGATTTTCATACACTTTAAAAAATATGTATCCAGGAAATTACATTTGAAATAAAACCATTGTAGTTGTAGTAGTTGTTTCTAGTGTTATGGCCCTCAGTTCTAAGAGTGATTTGATGCTGCCGTCACGCGAGTCTGTCTTGTGCAAGGCTCTTGATCTGTGCGTGACTACTGCAACACCCATCCATCTGGAACTACTTGCTATAGACAAGTCTACAAACGAAACAAATATCTTCAGATAAGATTTCCTAACAATTAAATTTACATCAGAATTTAACAAATTTCCCTTTTTGAAAAACGTGTTTTTTGCTATTGCTAGTCTGCATTTTATATTATCTGTATTGTAGACATCGTTAGTCATGTTGTTTCCCAACTAATAAAACTCATCTGTTACTTTTGGTGTATCATTTTCTAGTCTAATTCCCTCGGCAACGCCAAATTAAATTCGACAGCATTCTGTTACACTTCTTTTAATTTTGTAGACATTCTTTACAAGATACTAGCCGTCCCGTTCAACGACTCTTCCACGAACTTTGCCGTGTTTGACTGAATTACGTTCTCATCAACAAACCTGAACGATAAACGATAAACGGTAGTTAAAAGTTTTAAAAGATCATTATTCAATTAATATAATTACTTTAATTTTATCCTGTAGACCAATACCACTAGAATGCTGATATTATTATTATTGAATTCATTATTAATGTTATAGAAAATGGCATGGTTATTCACGAATCACTTATGAATAAAGGAAACAATCAGGAAATTGAAATTCCCATGAGAAATTTCGGAGATAAACTTTACTGTTTTATTTCCCTCTATACAAGTTAATTGTGTAGAGGCAGCCAGTACGTCTACTACCTGACTTTTATGTCATATTTCTTGCAGCAGTGGTAATACCATCATTTTCCACTGTCTTTCGTCTGTTCGTAATTTTCTCCACCAGAAAACATTGGAATGAATGAAGAACGTCAAGATTTATGGCTCGTCATTTGGCTTGACTCTCCATTTCAGTCAGTGTAGACTTCGTGTTAAGGGGGTATCAATCATCCGTAGTACACTTTCTGCATCCTGTTCTTTATTTCCTGACGGACCCAGTGTGTGACACAGATCCTACATAAGAGTTCTCAACTCATTGACCTATTCGATTTTCACACACCTGCTTTCTCTTACATTTTCTATTCATATACTCAATAGACTGAGGTGACAAGTCATGGAATAGCGATATGCACGTAGTATCGCTTACATAAGGTACAAGAGGGCAGTGCAATGGCGGAGCTGTCATTTTTATTCCGATGTGATTATGGCCGCACGAAGGTTATGAACGCGGATTGGTAGTTGAGCTAGACGCATGGGGCATTCCATATCGGAAATCGTTAGGGAGTTCAGTATTCAGAGATCCAAAGTCTCAATAGGGTACTGAGAATACTTTCAGGCATTACCTCTTGCCGCGGACAACGCAGTGGCCGACGGTCTTCACTTAACCACCGAGAGCAGCAGCGTATGCGTACAGTTATCAGTGCTAACAGATAAGCAGTACTGCGTGAAATAACGGAAAAAATCAGTTTGGGACGTACTACAAATGTATCTGTTACGACAGTGCGGCGAAATTTGGCATTAATTGGCTGTGGCAGTACACGGCCGGCGCTACTGTCTTTCCTAACAGCACATTGCTTGCAGCGCCTCTTCTGGGCTCGGGACCATAGACGACTGGGAAACCATAAAACCATGTTCTGGTCAGGTAGTAAGAGCTGATGGTAGGGTTAGAGTGCGGCGCCGACCTCAAACAGCCATGGACCCAAGTTGTCAACAAGGCACTGTGAAAACTGGTGGTGGCTCCAGAATGGTTTGGGCTGTGTTTACATGGATTGGACTGGGTCATCTGGTCCAACTGAACTCATCATTGACTAGAAATGGTTATTGGAGATTATTCGGAGCCACTCAACGGTGGAATTTTTATGGATGACAGTGCGCCATGCCACCGGGTCATATTTGTTCGCGATTGGTTTGAAGAACATTCTGAACAATTCGCGTGAATTATTTGCCCATCCATATCGCTCAACATGAATCCATCGAAGATTTATGGTACTGTACTGTATTGTATGTTAACCGGGGACCTAGAAACGACGGAGACGCTTCGTCCCTGTTGCAGCCGCAGTGGTCCACAACCCCACCACGTCTACCGCAGTCCACTTCACCCCTCCACCGCCCCACACCACACCGAACCCAGGGTCATTGTGCGGTTCCGCCCTCGTTGCCCCCCCCCCCCCCCCCCGGGGAACGTATCACACCAGACGAGTGTAACCCCTATGTTTGCGTGGGGTAGAGTAATGGTGGTGTACGCGTACGTGGAGAACTTGTTTGCGCAGCTATCGCCGACATAGTATAACTGAGGCGGAATAAGGGGAACCAGCCCGCATTCGGAGAGGCAGATGAAAAACCGCCTAAAAACCATCCGCAGACTGGCCGGCTCACCGGACCTCGACACAAATCCGCCGGGCGGATTCGTGTCTGGGACCAGGCGCTCCTTCCCGCCCGGAAAGTCGTGCGATAGACCGCGCGGCCAAACGGGCGGGCAAGATTTGTGGTACATAATTGAGAGGTCAATTCGTGCACAAAATCCTGCATCGGCAACACTTTCACAATTATGGCGCCTATAGATGCAGCATGTCTCGGTATTTCTGCAGGGGACTTCCAACGACTTATTGAGTCCAGGCCAGGTCGAGTTGCTGCACTACGCTGAGCAAAAGCAGGTCCGACACTATATTGGCAGGTATCCCATGACATTGTCGCCTCGCTGTATTACGAAGACTTTTCTAGAAACTATTAAGTGTAAGAAAATAGTGTGTTACGACCACGAATAACGAATATACAGCGGAATTATGAAGTGATACCAGTAACATTGACAACTTCGGTGTAAACAATGACGAAGAAAAAAAGAAAAATTCTGGTTTTCTTTACATGAAAGGGAGTTTAATGAATAATTCAACCAGTCAAGTACTGTGTGAGGAATGATGGTATGAATTCCGCTTCCGTTAAAAATGTTCTAACCCTCAATATGTATCATTAAGGCCGTTATAATAGAACAGTACCATGAGACAACGGAAACTATCCTCTCCTCTTACTCCTATTACTAAATGTGCACGATTATAGCGCAGTAGTGCACGGCCATTTCAAATCTTGAGGAATGTCCTTAGGCTTGATACGTTTCATCAAAATGCAAACTAAGTCTGTTCATGTACGAGACCCATAAAGAAGTAGATCCCGGTGTTCACGTTGATGCCACATTCTTTGAGTTCCGTAACGCGTTCGATACGGTTCCACAATGTCGCCTTACGAACAGAAGAAGAGCGTGCGGAATATCAGACATCTTACATCATTCGATTTTGGAGTTACTAGTAACTAAAACACGGTATGTCATTCTTAACCGAGATATAACTTTAGTTGTGAGAAACTTTTGGCGAATCGCAAAGGAATGCTACAGGACGTTTATTGTTCACAGCATACAGCGTGAGGCAACCAAGAAAGGACACCTCACATCTGTATATATACAGTTAATAAATATATCAAGGTGAGTTTTCGCCAAGTTATAGCGGATAATATGGCGAATTGCCTGGTGTTCGCAAGTAATTTTTATCGTTTATAGTCGCCCAATTATAGCACATTGTTTTCTTCTAATGGAACTTATGAAGATAACACTAGAGTAAGATGCACATTTTTTCTTTTTTCCTGTATTTTCTTTTACTTATTTTCGTAATACATTCATAGGGTTATTTGAGGATAAATTTTGTAAATTTATTTCTTTGTACAATTATGTTTCTGTTTACGTCATACTGCTATTAATGTGATTGTTGTTTTCATTTGTTCTGATGCTGTATGTTTTATCATTTATTAACATGCCATTCGAATTCATTTTCTGCAGACCAATTTGAAATTAATCTTCATACCAATAAGGCTTACCGGCCAGCGATCTTCTTCAGTGCGGATGCACTCACATTGCTATAACTCTTACGGGAATCGGTAGATTGACTGTATGACTGTAATGAGTATAGTGGGTGGGGGTACTACAAATGTAGTATGAGGACAGTGAGTAGGAAGTGTGGGTCTCACGGGGAGCGTGCCAGAGATAAGTCCCTGCAGTCACACTATGCTCTGTCCTCGATGACTCACAGACGTGAAGTTGAGTCCACATGGAAAATATGTCGCCGGTGATTACCCGCCTATAGTTCCGAACCTTCAAGGTGGTTACAGTGTGGCAAACCCGCCTTGTGCCGAACATTAACCAGCTGTGGATGAGATAGAGCGCGCTGGCATACTGCGACCACTCATTTCTACTACACTGCGCTCCGTGAACTGGCTGTGCAACCGCCGTCGCCGGAACGACAATCGGTAGAACACTACGTCAAAGCATAGTTGCTACGTATCACCGCCATACATCTCGCGGGTGTGCGGGTGCGAGCGAGGACCACTGATAATGTTAGCGGAGAACTACCTTCCCTCCCTCATATCATTCAAGACAGGAGAAGACGCAATAGGCAGCTCATTACGGAGGTCGAGTCGGAGGGTGGACAACGAGCTGAAACGCATATCGACATAGTCCGAGCGTTCATACAGTCATATTCACTTCTCTATGAGCGAGAGTACAACATGGATGCAGAAGTCAGGGAAATCCTATTTGACCTACCCGTCTCTTGGAACCCACAAGATGATCGTACGCTCTTGTCGGAGGAGAATTTGGAAGAACTATGAGAGGGTATGTGGCGCGGTGCTCACACCAAAACGCCAGGACTCCCTCTGAAATTTTACAAAAGGTTTTTGATCTTATTGGCCCCATGTGGGTCAGGATCTACAGAAAACTCTTGAAACCCGATTTTCAAGTACCAGCTGAATTTACTGAGGGTCTCTTGATTCTGCTACCCAAACCCGGAGGAGGCTGCCGCCCACTTGATTTTCGACCATTGACAATGCTAAACACCGACTACAAGCTGTTGACATGCATCCTCTGCGACAGGCTCAAACAACGATAATGGCGGCCGTTCACACTGGTCAAACCTGCCACGCAGGTGACACTAAAGTATTTACGACATTAAGCACCTACAGAGATGTGGTAGTGCTCATGCAAACATGCTGACTCCATGGCGCTCTTGTTGCATTGGATTTTGACCATGCTTTCGATCGCGTCGAATAAGGTTTCCTGCTTGCAGTTGAGAGAGGACAAGTTACTCTCTCATCTATTTTACACATACGGAAAATTATTAAAGATTTCATTACAACCTGATGCATCTTGAGCAAGACTCTAGGAAGTTAATGGCCTGAGCAGGTGTTGATGGAGCCTGGTAGGGCTCTAGAACCATGAGGTATTTTTATGATTCTTAGCTCGTAGAAATGGCATGTTGGGAGTTAAAAGCAATCAGCAGCGAGCCCATCCCGTAGTAAATCTTGATGGACAGTTCCACAGCCATACAGGGCAGACAGGGCAGCCGCTCGTCAAGACAGATCTCCAGCAGAACAATGCCGTGCTACCGGCAGTGGCGCAAGCAGAAGCCTGGGCTGGGGCGACAGTCTGAAGGAATGCGTCGACACTCCAAGGCGCAGGTGATTTAAATAAAGATCTTTGAGATTGTATCTGTTTACTTGTTGCCATGGGAAGAGTCACGGCTTTGGAAAAAATCATCTTCCCCCTCTGCGCAAACTTAGAAACAGCCAGTAATTGGCGGCTTCTTTTTACCTAGAGACGCAGGTTCCTTTAACTCATGCCCTGGTTCGACATGAGTTTGTGCTGTTGTGTGGGAGGGGAGATTTAGCACCTCCAGACCCTTGTGATTGGCTAAGATGGGGTGAAGGCGGTGTCGGTTCGTGCACTTTGCGGGAAAACGGATTTTTTTCTGGAGATGGGCAAGGCACTCAGGTGGGAGACTTTGGTCTGGTAAACACTTCTGGTCGAAGCTCTGGCATGTGTGGTTTTTACTTGGGACTTTTCCTGAGACTTATTTCACTTGCGAGTAGTTTAGACTGGGGAGCCTGTGGTGAAGTTCTTACTGTACCGACAGTGTGACTTCAAACGTCTCAGACTACTCATTTGCTGAAGGCACAGTTATTCGTTTTTCGTTTACCAGTCTTGACGTTTGGTATATTTGTTCGCTCTGTCGTATAAGTGACCCAAATTGGTCCTTGGTTCGACCAACGAATTGGTGTGTCATTCACTGAAAACTACCTTGATTTCAGGACTCTGGTAGAGAGGAAATTGGGATCTGTCTGCCTAATCGCTAGACCTTAAGATTTCTGCATTTCTTTCGTGGCCGCGATCGAATCTCAGGTGCCGCCTCAACGTATCATCTCCGCCACATACATATATCACCAGCTGCATGTTACATCGCCGCACTAAGCAAACAGGGTAACGTACTGCGGCTCTGGCATTGTCAGGGCGTACAGATCTCAATCTCCGCTTGCTCTCAGCTGTACCTACGTAGAGAAACTTCAGTAGATTTGATCAGTCAAAGTCTGCTCAACGTCAGATCAATTCAAATTGCGTTATCCACATTTTTAGGACCAGAGTACTTGACTCACTCCACCAGTTAAACTGTCTCTGCCACCCAGGATCTTTGTCAAGTGTAGTATTAAATCACCTGTTAGTTGTTTATGGTAGTCAATCAATAACTTGTTTGGCATAATTTGTTATGTCTGTTTTTGTGAAAATAAATGTTGTTAGTACACTGAATTTCGCCTATATTCTCAATCATTCACTTAGTCCCACCAGGGTTACCTTTCATTAATGCCAGGATCTCGGATTGAAGAACCGAGCGAGGTGGCGCAGTGGTTAGACACTGGACTCGCATTCGGGAGGACGACGGTTCAATCCCGCGTCCGGCCATCCTGATTTAGGTTTTCCGTGATTTCCCTAAATCGCTCCAGGCAAATGCCGGGATGGTTCCTTTCAAAGGGCACGGCCGACTTCCTTCCCCGTCCTTCCCTAATCCTATGAGACCGATGACCTCGCTGTCTGGTCTCCTTCCCCAAACCAACCAACCAACCAACCAACCATCGGATTGAAGGCACCTTCTGTGGCCGTCAGATCGCGTTGTCTAGCGTAGTCATTCAATTTGAAGTCGCTTGTGCAGAATTTTGAATTGATGGCACCTTCTGTGTCCGTCACATCGTAGTTCGTGTTTCCTAGTGAAGTTTCTGTTTCCCGTGTTTAATGTTGTGCACTTGGTAAAGTAGATTCACGTTGCTGGCGCCTGGACGTAGTACTAATACTTAATTATTGTATGTGTGGATTTTCATGTTTTGGTTTGACTTCTGTGTCACTTGATTGTTTGTTTCTGATGGCGAACGGCGTTGTGCTGATTTGTTAGGATAGATTGAGATTTTCGTTTGTGAGCATAGACAAGCGTGCTGTTACTTGAATCCGTGGTCAGGAACTAGGAATCAGTAGCTCGCGGGAGAGTAATTTAGAGTAGAATCTGTGCAGCAAAGGAATGTGTAGTGTTTAAATTCGTCTGGGTCAGAATTAGAGTGCATACTTGCAAGAAACAAAGCACGTTTGCTACAGAGTAGCGGAAGTAATTTTGTTTTTTTAACCATGAATCCACGTCAGATTATTATCGGTGCCCAGGCAGATATTACACGAGATTCTCAGGTAAATGCGGTTGCAGACCGGACAGAAATGTCGAACGTAGAATCTGCAGAATATGACGACATGTCTCAGTCAGGTGACGAATGTGAACGGGAGACCGCAGCAAAATGAAATGTAGGCGCTGCTGGTACGAGAAGCACCATCAGTGAGACTGCAAACCAGAATCACAAACGAACTGTCACAGGATGATGGAATTTCGTTCATCTAGTCCTGGAAGTGTTAGCGGTTGGATCTTAGTATGAGGCTCTCATGCAATTGATGCAAAAGGCAGAAAGGAAGATGTAAGAGGCAGAAAGGAAGAGACAAGAGGCAGAGAAAAACAGACGGGAGGAAGAGGAGGAAAGACACAAATTAGTCATAAAAACGGTCACAGACGGTATAGATTGAGTCAATAAAGAGACTGCGGGAATCCAAAAAGACCTAGAAATGTCAAGAAAACGTCAGCAGAAACGCGTGAGGTCGCGAAACATGCGAAGCGCTATGCCAAAACAGCGCTATTGGTAGCGCAAGTAGCACGAAAGGAAGCATCAGTGGCCAAAGAACAAAAACTTGCAAGAACTGAGGTGTGTAACACAAAAAAGGCACTTGAAACTCTCCAAAAGCAAGGAAAAAAATAGATGAACAACGCAGGAAAAATTGAGTGACGCTGCGAAGCGAAGCGAACAGGTCGAAGTCTCTGAAGTTAAAGCTCAGCAGACCCGAGTCGTCGCGCAACAAATCGTGTTGGCTAAGGACGTTCGGCAGGCACATGAGCGGGTCGCACAATTGCAGACGCAATCTCGTCCGATAGAGCGGCAACGAGAGCATCAAAGAAATGAAGAAAATGTTTTACGATTCTCCGAAATGCTATATGAGGACACACACCCCTGCACATGGGCAAATGTAGCAGAAATATGCTCCTGCGGGGCGAAACGCGTAATAGAACACGCTCCGTCGGTAACAAGCAGCATGTCAGAGCCCGAGCCGGAGAACAATTGTACACGTCTACGGAGGTCAGAAACGTAACTTCGTGAATCTGACAACACAATTCGACACCACAACAGTGCACGAGGATAGTTTGGGCACGGATACATGGAAACTCGTGCTGCAGACGAGAGGGAAAATTCGACGGTGTATACGTCGACACTTTCGACCACAAACTTTGCTTGACCATCCAGAATTTTCAAGTCTATAAGGAGCAAACAAAGCATTACATCCAAAGACCTGGATGACACAGTACGATCAAGTGCTACCAGAATCATGGCCACTGAAGTACAAGCTCCAGTTTATCCGTAGTTTCATAGAAGGGTCGATTGCAGAATATATGCGCGGAGTTGCGGAGAGTTTTCGCTCTTATCAAGAATTTAAGGACGCATTCCTTAGCACATACTGGTCGCAAGAGACACGGGAATGGATAAAACAGGAGATCATGTTAGGAAAGGACTTAGAAGCGTCAGGATTCCGCAGTCCTGTCGAATTCTTCCAATCCCTGGTCAAGAAAAACCGATTCTTGGATTATCATAATTTTACATTTGTTATATTTCGGTGTTATTTTGATTGGTTGTCATTTCCATTAGTTTTCAGCATGAATCCTTGTTGAACGTGGTCAAATGAGTTGCGTATTTGTGACATCTTCACGCCAATATTCACTGGCAGGTGACAGTTTGGATTGAAAATTCCGTTGCAAGTTATATGTCACCAACAATTAGCTCTTTTTGTGGCATACCAAACCAGACACGTTGCAATACTGAGTACTCCAAACAATTAAATTCTGCTATTATTTCTCTGGACCTCACAGTTGTTGTCCGATTTCCGCTCCCAGGAGAACAAGGAGACCTGTCGTAATTTGACCGCAATTGAGCATCGTACTCTGTTGTAGCATTTTCGTAGAAGAGCCCCCACAAGTATCACCATGGCCACTATAATTGTTTCTGTTTACTTTCCGTGGTTTCTTGTACACTGTCCAAGTGACGGATGTACGTCACTTTGTTTTTCGTGGTGTCAAGACGGTAAAATGGCCTTAGAGCATGTGCGTCTCGATCTTCAGATGTGTTTCGTGTGGTGTTAGCGGTCCGCGCTTTGGGCGCGTGTCGACGCTAAGACTCGGTGTGTTATGAGCCGTCGCCTGTCATGTGGTGTAGCCTGTCTCGTGGTGGAATTTTGCCAGTGCCATGTGAGCGCTGTCAGCGAAACATTGTGTGTGGGGAATTAGCACGGACAAGTGCAAGTCACAGTAGCGTGGCGAACACCAGACCCGGAAATAGGAAGCAGAAATGAAATGATGGACCATGGATCAGACTTACATATATATATATATATAATGCAGTATGCTTGTGTTTCATTTCAGCAGCAGTGATCCTGACAGAGGAGACAGTAGGCATCCCTGTACTACGTAAAATTACGTGTACATAATCATAAATGCCACTACAAAGATTTCAGGCAAATCACCAGAACCTCAGTAAGTAGACGCGCTTCCTGGCCACTTCAGCGTCAGCAGACAACACTGCTGGACATAGAAAAACAGGAGTATACAAGGAATAAAACGCATGAAATTTCGCTTCGGTAGTATTAGCAAAAGCATAGGGTAGTTTAATAAGTTAGTATTGTCTGCACGTTTGGCAGAGGTATAGAAGTTGCGCCAGCGTAAAATGAGGGTGCGTGGCGTGTAGAACTAACCAAAAGCTAATGAAAACACGTGCACACAAAGAAAGACACCTCACACCACATAATTTGCGTCCCACAACATTAACAGGGCCCTGCAGTCATTAAGTTTATTTTTGGATATTGCGCCCTTAGTATTACTAACGTGACAGTTAGCAAAAGAAATTTTCACTCTTCATTATTTTTTCTATAAATTGATTATATTGATGTAATGACATTTGTGAGAGAATATGACACTTGACCACACTTGAGGATTGTGCAGACTCCGGAGCCAACATCGCAGACTGGACGTCATAGCCCATGCCCACAAGCGAAAGGCGAGTGGAGTGGGCTGCCGTGATGAGTCAGCTGTAGCAGCCCAGGTGGTGCGGGGGACTGTCCGCTGCGACACAACTGGCTACTGACAGCTGATGCGCCTACGTCATGCAACCCGGTCGTCTACCAGTGGAGGTGACACGTTCAAGCCAGCACAGACAGTGGGATACAACTGTGTGGCAACCAACACACCAGACTGCTAATTGTGGGACAAACGAGTCGCATGGCACCACAATTGACGTGAACACCGAGCTAACCAACTCAGTGGGGTGCTGAGAGTGACGTGTTCTGTCGAGAAAAGGCGAGCTAATCCGATGTCCTGCAGCCAGCTGGCATGTCTTCCAATGCAGGGGCGAATGGGCAGACTAGGGATGTCCCACATCCCACTAAAGCTGAATGGATTTCAACGCCAGTGGGTGGGTTGCACGTCATGTGGAATGTTGTCACGCCAGTCCCTGGCAGCTGACTGCGGCCTGACCAGGATGAGGCCAAGGGCCCAGCAGTGGTCCATAAGCTGCCCAAAATGCCAGTTGCCGCCAAGACACCATATGCTGCCTGAGATGAGAGGGAATGCCGGAGACCTCTGCCGCCACTTCTACCACATCATGTGCTGAGTGAGAGGCCATTACACTCTTGTGCAAATTGCTGTTCTTCGGTCCTACCAGTCATGGTTTGTGAGTGTTCATAATTGCCATGTTCTCAATTAGTGTGACATTTTCAATTGTAAAATTTGTCTCCCCAGGGACCCTTGTAGAGGATAGGATACCTTTCTGTAATATCGTAATGTAATATCTTTTTGTGTTTTTGTATGTGTCAATTGAACTGTTAAGATTGTGAGGTGTATGTTTTCTGCACATTAATTAATGCTCTGATTATGTGCCTGTATTTGTTTCCATCTCGTAGAAAATAATACATAAATTTACACAACTTAGGTGGTAAGACAAACAGATTACACATATGATTTTCTTTTTCATTGAGAATTTGAGAATGTATGTATTTGATGATTGAGACCAAATGAATGATAGAGCAGGGGTAAATCATTGAGCAGACAACAGTTCATACTCCAGGACATTGTAGATAATTAGGGACATTACACATCTCTGACCTCAGGATATGGTGTAAATGGGTATATTTCTTTGCTATAAACCTCATATCAGATGTTTATCAGAAGTCTGTGATGTAGCAATGACCCCTGGGCATAACGTAATTCATACTACTCACAGCAATGTTTACATTTACTATTTCTGGCTTACAGCTTCATGTGAGTGAATGATCCTTGGAATGAATGAGGTCAACACAGGATGTGTTTTAGCCATGGGCAATCATGGTTGGCAAAGTTACCTTTTTCACATATATATCGGTTATCAGGATAAGATTCTCCTACTATTTTCAATTATTTCCTCTGGTTTGTGTCCCACTAAACAATATTAAAGTGAGACACTACTCATCCAAATATCAACAGCAGGTAGAGGGCAGTGAGAGAGGACAAGTTATTCTCTCACCGATTTTTCGCATACGGGAAATTATTAAAGTCTTCATTACAACCTGATGCACCTTGAGCAAGACTCTAGAAAGTTAACGGCCTGAGCAGACGTTGATGGAGCCTGGTAGGGCGCTAAAAGCATGGCATGGGCTATTTTTATGATTCTTAGCTCGTAGAAATGGCATGTTGGGAGTTGAAAGCAATTGGTAGCTAGCCCATCCCTTAGTAAATCTTGATGGACAGGTCCACAGCCATACAGGGCAGACAGGACAGCCCCTCATCAAGATAGGTCTCCAGCAGAACAATGCCACGCTGTCTGCTGTGGCATCATCAGAAGCCTGGGCTGGGGCGACAGTCTGAAGGGACGCATCGACACACGGGAGTCGTAAGCCGGGCATTGTGTGCAGGTCCACGTGGAATAAAAATTGAACTGTTTTTGTGTTCGCTGATAGTGCAAATAGACCAGTGAACCACTTCCCCTAGCTGCCGCAGTTGCATAAGAAATATCCGGCGTCTGAGAAACATTTGGAGATAGAATCTTTATCACACCTCATAGCTAGGAAAAAAAAATGGTTCAAATGGCTCTGAGCACTATGGGACTTAACTTCTAAGGTCATCAGTCCCCTAGAACTTAGACCTACTTAAACCTAACGAACCTAAGGACATCACACACATCCATGCCCGAGGCAGGATTCGAACCTGCGACCGTAGCGGTCGCGCGGTTCCAGACTGTAGCGCCTAGAACCGCTCGGCCACTCATAGCTAGGACTAACAAGTTCCAAGACAAAGGCAGTTTACATAAAGATCTTTGAGATTGTATCTGTTAGCTTGACTTCGGAAAATATCATCTTCCCCCTCTGCAAAACTTTAAAAAAAAACAGTAATTGGCAGTTTCTTTCTTTCCAGAGACGCAGGTTTCTTAACTCATCCCCTGGTTCGACATGGGTTTGTACTGTAGTGCGGGAGGGGAGATTTAGCGCCTCTAGAGCCTTGTGATTGGCTAAAGATGGGGTGAAGGCAGAGACGGTTCGTGCACTTTGCGGGAAAAAGGAATTTTTTTTTTCTGGAGAGGTGCTTGGCACTCGGGTGGGAGACATTGGTCTGGTAAGAACTTCTGGTCGAAGCTCTGGCATGTGTGGTTGGTACTTGGGACCTTACTTGAGACTGACTTCACTTGCGAGTAGTTTAGACTGGGGAGCCTGTGGTGAAGTTCTTACTGTGCCGACAGTGTGACTTCAAACGTCTCAGACTACTCATTTGCTGAGGGCACATTTATTCTTTGTTGGTTTACCAGTCTTGATGTTTAGTATCCTTGTGCACCCTGTCGTATGACCAAGCCAAATTGGTCCTTGGTGTGAGCAGTGAACGGGTGTGACACACTGAAATCTACCGTGATTTCAGGGCTCTAGTAGAGAGTAAATTGCGATCTATCTAAAAAAAAATGGTTCAAATGGCTCTGAGCACTATGGGACTCAACTGCTGAGGTCATTAGTCCCCTAGAACCTAGAACTAGTTAAACCTAACTAACCTAAGGACATCACACACATCCATGCCCGAGGCAGGATTCGAACCTGCGACCGTAGCGGTCTCGCGCTTCCAGACTGCAGCGCCAGAACCGCGCGGCCACTTCGGCCGGCCTGCGATCTATCTGCCTGATCACTAGAGCGTGAGATTTTTTGCATTTCTTTCGTAGCCGCGATCGATTCACAGGTGCCGCCTTCATATCTCATCTCTGTCGCACACATCTCGCCAGCTGCAAGCTACTTCGCCACACGAAGCAAGCAGGGTAACGTACTGCCGCTCTGGTATTGTCAGGGCGTATGGATCTCAATCGCTACTTGCTCTCAGCAGCACCTATGTAGAGAAACCTGAGTAGATTTGATCAATCATAACCTGCTCAGCTTCAGATCAATTCAGATTGCTTTATCCACATTTTTGGGGCCATAGTACTTGACTCACTCCACTAGTTAAACTGTCTCTGCCTGGATCCTTGTCCAGTATCGTCTTAAATCACCTGTTACTTGTTTACAGTATACAATTAATAACTTGTTTTGCATAATTTATGTCTGTTTCTATGAAAATAAATGTTGTTAGTAATCTGAATTTCGCCTACATTCTGAATCATTTATTTAGTCTCACCAGGGTTACCTTTCACAGTTATGCAACACATCGGTATCCCGCGCATAACGACGTCTGTTGTGCTTCGTTTGATCCAAGGGGTGGTCAAGAGGATTATGGTAAATGACTATTGTCTGGCCCCGTCCGTGTGATCAGGTCCGTCAGACAGGGTTATCCTCTTTCTGCCAAGTTATTTCCAATTGCCTTCGAACCAGCTCTTCATGGACTGTGGAGACACTTGGAAGGACTTAGTGTCCACTCAGTGACCTTTTGATGTGGTGCATACTCCGATGATGTGATGTTCTTAGCATGGACTGGTGACAAAATACAAACGGCGCTTTCCTGACTCCAACAGTATGGGGGGGGGGAGGGGGAGGGGGGGGGTGGCAGGCAGTGTGATCAACCTCCGGAAATAACGCTACATAGAGGTGGGATGAGGCATGGCTGCAGAACTGGATGTACCCCTGACAAAGATCCCAATGCCCAAATGTTTAGGGAAATCGCTCCATCGACAAATACAACGTATGGCGACCTTTACGTATCAGAAGGTCTTAGGACGACTCCACATAGAGGTTCGCCTCAACAAATTCAGATCGTTGGGCCTCTTGCAACATGCTCAATACGTCAATGTGTACATGGCTTCTCACCTTAACTATCATTCCACAAAGGAGGTGTTGGGCTCACTCACGTCAAGCATAGAGCGTTGGCGCTGTACCTTCGCTCAATGCGGCGACTCTGGCTTTCACCAAGAGACAGTCTTCCTGGCATCCTGACAGCAGACGTGGGCCCACACATGCTGTGCCCATCGGTGCCTGTTGAACATTTATCACCATCGCTGTCATATATTAGGACATTTTTGTGGAGCACAGCTATATGTTGGGGGTTATACTGGAAACAAGGAATATGACAGCAAAGATTTATTATAGTGTTCTCCAACACTGGAATCCGACTAACGACATTGTACGGCGCCACCCCACTGTCAACTGGACGTGGATTTGACGAGCCGTCCACGCGTCCTTCCTGTTGAGCTGTGCTGCGGGTCGCGCTGGTGCCGTGTGTAGGTTTCTGCCAGACCGTGTCGTTTAGTTGGCATGGTTGCGTTGTTTGTCTTCTTCTCATGTTCACTAGCGCCACTCAGCTTCGTAAGCGTTGCCTGTGCGCTAGTGACAGCAGCGGCGCTTATCGATATGTAGTTCTGTTGCCCTATCTTTGGAGCGACCTCATTCGTTTCCCGTGTGGTGTGAGCGGGGGGTTCGGTTGGGGATGCAGGAGCAGTGAGGTCCGCGCTGAGCGACAACACGCCGGGACCGCTGGTGGCGTATATGGACTACCGGATCGTGGGCCAGTGGTCATGAGGGTGCACGACCTCGTAGAAACAGGATCCTGCTAATTTTAGTTGAGTGCATTGCAATTCGGGTAGAGGAACCTCCACTACTGCGAAATATTGCGACTCTCCATTGACTTGTGTTCGTGTTACTGCTCGTAGTGTCGCCTAGACGAAAAGCAGCGAGTGCAGTACCTGGGGAAGGAGGATCTGATTAGCCTTCCTGAGCTTATAACTACTATTTACTGTTTTTAGCTTCTTACGTTGTTAAGTTCAACCAGCGGTATTTTTACTGTCTCGTGGAAGCTAACGCCCCAGTTACCTGCCCTGGGGGTTTGTGTGTGTAACAGCAGTGTACATTTCCTCGCCTTGCCGCCGCTGTTCGGCGAGGCCTGTAAGTTTGACAGTTTCTAGATTGTAGGTTGGGTGGCGTTCTTCTACTTTAGTGGGAGTCATTCCTTTTTGTTCCGGGCACTCTAAGCACAGTATTCTGTGGGTGGAGCCCAGACCTCCAGTTCCGGCTTTGGCGTAATTTTACATCTTGCGTTTGTTTGGTTGGACGTCAGGTATCCTCACCAAGATTATCATTAGCCGCTCGTCAGACTACCACTAGTCCGAATTACCATCTTGTGATCTGAATGCAACTCTTGGCTGCCTTTCTCTTCGCTCGCGAAAGTGTTTTTGGTGTGACCTACTGAGAGGTCGATTCCTGGAGTGCCGTCTGTCACTGGCCTTTGAGTTTTATTTTGTTATTGTTAAGCTACCATCACTTGTCTCAACTGTTTGGTGATGTGTTGTTTGTTTTTTTCTTTAAATTGACTTTTGCTATCCCATTCACGTTTGACAGTACATTTGTTAAATTTTTTATAACTACCATTTTGGCGTTATGAGGCATTCAGCTGTGATTGTGCTTACTTGCCTTAAAATTATGATTGCGACCACATTGGCTTGTTTTCTCAAATTATTGGCTGTCTTTGTTTTATATATTTGTTAAATTTTAAAGAATTGACATTTTGGCATTAAAACGCCTTCAGCCGTGATTATCGTGACTTGCTTTAAAATTATAATTGCGAGCTGATTGGCTTGTTTTCAAAAATTATTTACTAAAATAAATGAGTGAAACTGCAAATTAAACCAATAGTAACTGATTCGGGCCCCGTCCACAATTGTAACCCAGTCCTGCCATCCAGCTTTCACTGGTAGCAGAGCATGGTTATGATTGTAATATCGCCATTTTAGTTACTATTGGTTGGACTGGTTAAGCCTTGTTACTGTTGTACGGTTATATTAGAACAAATAAGCCCTCGGTCACAAATATTAAGTCAAAATTGACCAGGTTTCGACGCTACTATGAGCGTCGTCTTCAGAATTAAACTAACTGTTCTAAAACATATTAGGTATATAATACATTAATAAAATTAAAGTCACTTGTACTTGTAAGTACTGCATCTCTTTCCAGTCAGTGCAAACTTTAATTTTATTAATGTCTTATATACCTAATATGTTTTAGAACAGTTAGTTTAATTCTGAAGACGACGCTCATAGTAGCGTCGAAACCTAGTCAATTTTGACTTAACATTTTGACCGAGGACTTACTTGTTCTAATATAATTCTGACACGATCACTGAACCTTAGCAGCTATGTTCAAAGTTTTATGTTGTACGGTTTCTGTCTTTGTTGTTTGGTTCTGTTTTAGGGAATCTACTCTGTAATGGCGGTCAGGCAGTGCCCTATTATCGTGCTATTGAGGAAGGACCACCTCATGTACGAGCTGGCGATAAGACGCCAGCCTACCGAGGGCAGTGTTCCGGACTTAGCAGCCCGTTTGAGTGCTACTGTTCTTCAGCCAATTGACGTCACGCCGGATGTTGTGGGTGAGACAAAGGCAGCCATTGAGTTTTTGGTTAAAGCTGTTAGGAGTCTCGAGGACAATATTGGCTTTTTAGAAGGCACTCAACCCAGTGGCAGTCAGTTAGACAAAGTGCGGGTGCAGTTGGTACATTTAGCCAGCTGGATATCTGACTTAAGGACATTAAAATTAGAGGATCGTTATAAGGAATCGACCGCTGAATTTGGGGTCCTAGGTTAATGAACTGCAGTTTAAGGTCACATGTTTAGAGCTTGATGGGAAGAGGACTGGGGAGCAGGATTTGTTACCTTCCGGGCGCTGCATTAACGAGCCCAGGAATAACGCCTGTAGGTCCTTCGAGGGGTTAGTCAGGGCGTTTGTTAAATTGCCTAATCCCCTGGTGCATCTGTTTCGAGACATCACAGAAATAGCTATAGACAGACTTGAGCAAACTGAAAGGTTGTTATGGTTGTTAGTTCCCCTGGAGCAGCATGCTTATGAGTTTGGTGTTTCGCATCAGGTAATTTTGTCTCTATTGTATCCTTTAACTAGAGGTGAATTGATGACTCTGGTATCTAGGGCCATGAGAGAAGGGTTTTCACTGCAGCAGTTGAAGAAGCTTTTTATTAGCAAAAGATTGACCACGGGAGTTTGTAAACAGCTCGAGTGTCGCTACGTTTGGCAGATGCAGCAAGATAGCGAGGAGTTGCATCAATACGTGGAAAGAGTTAAGACGGCCTGTTTGGCCTTGTTAGTCGACTTACCTGAACGGGAGTTAGTGTCAGTTGTCCTGAGGGGAATGCGAGAGGGCGGATAGGTCAGTTTTTTTTTGTTTCCTAGGTCGTTCCTCCACTTGGGAAGAACTGCGTGCCGCCGTTGTAACGATATCCGCATTGCCACTCTCGGACGACAGACACTGTGCAGTTAAAGTTCAGCCCGTGGGCGTCACCGTGTGAAACTCCAGATTACCACCATCAGCTGAGTCTGCTAAAGAGAAATCGCGTCGTTGTTTCAGGTGCAGCGGAACTGGGCACTTAGTTTGTACTTGTGTTCAGCCGCGGACAACCAGAGTTAATAAACCACGTCCGGCTGGGCAGTGACCTCGGGATCCAGCCTTTAAACCCTGGTGTGCCCGTGTCGCTGCTCCATCATCACCCCGACTGCCTTATATTTGTTCTCGAGTAGGTGGTGAACCTATCTGTGCCCTTTTGCATTCTGGTAGCTCCTTTTCATTGTCGAGCTTGGATTGGTTTCTTGAATTTGGTCATCTTGCAAGACTTAGGCCAGTCCCTTCTTCAGTGCAGAGATGTCGGGTTGCCAGTGGGAAGGTGTTGCCTCTGCAGGGTTGGGTCCGAGGCAGTATCTCGGTTGGTGATTCCTCGTGGCCCTTGTTTTGGCCTTGGTTAAGGAGCTGTCGGCCGATTTGATTTTGGGATGTGATTTCATCGGTAAAATGGGTCTCGTCTTGGATTATTCGACTTACACCTTTTTCTTTTAAGTTCGCTGCTGATCAGAAATCTGGCTTCTGTGAGTGTACTAAACGTAGGGTGCATCAAGATGCGGGGATGCTGGCTGTTGATGTTAATGTTAGTGAGTTTGATCTCACCCATGCGTCTTCCCAGCAGGCATCTGAAGTAAGGGGCATGTTGGAGAGGTTCTCAGAGCTTCTGTGTGATAGACTGGGGGTTACTAATGTTCTTGACTACCATATTCGTCTGTCTGACCACATTCCCAACAGGCAGTCCCCATCTCGCCTCTCACCGCCTAAGATGAAGATACTAGGCGAAAAGATCTCCAAAATGCTTGAGCAGGGAATTATTAGGCCTTCTACATCCGCTTATGCCTCCCCTATATTCCTCGTTCCTAAGGATCAGGGGCGTGACTTTCGGTCTGTTGTTGACTACCGTCGCCTAAATAAGAAGGTCGTCCTTGAACTGGCTCCTTTACCTGATCTTCATAACTCCTTTACTTGGTTTTCCGGGGCTAATTGGTTTACTGTGCTCGGCCTCAATCAAGCCTATTATCAGATTCCCTTAGCCGAAGAATGTAAAAACGTTACAGCATTTTGTACTGACTGGAATCTCTTTGAATTTAATACGGTCCCCTTCGGTTTGGCTACTGGCACAGCCGTCCTTACTCGTTTGCTGGATAATACTCTCGGAGACTTGAAATTAGTCTGTGTTTACAATTACCTGGACGATCTGGTAATCTATAGTCTTACGTTTCAAGAGTATTTGGAGCACATCCAGCAAGTTTTTGCTAGGTTGCAAGGGGTCGGTTTAACTGTTAAACCCAATAAGGTGACATTAGCCAGGCAACAGGTACCTTGTTAGGTCACCTAGTATCAGGAGAGAGTATTCACAGGGTTCAGGAGCGGACTAAGGCCTGGAGAGCCCTTCCGCCGCCCACTGATAAGCGAGGGATTGCCAAGTTCATAGGGATGGCGAATTATTTTAAGCGTTTTGTCCCTAATTTTGCTCAGTTGGCGGCTCCTCTAAATGAACTGCGCCGAAAAGGGGTACGTTTTGAGTGGGGACCTGCTGAAGAGGCCGCGTTTGAGCATATTAAGGCGGCCGTAGCCAACCTTCCCGTTCTGAAGTGCCTGATTTTAGTAATAAATTTATTGTCCAAACCGGCGCATCGAATGCGGGAATTTCAACAGTCTACCTCCAGAAGTTCGAAGGTCAAAGGCAGCCATTAACATACGCATCTCGTCGGTTAACCAGCGCTCAGATTAAATATTCTGTTTACGAATGAGAGGCATTGGCCGTCTTGTTCGCGCTGGATAAGTATCGGTTTTATCTCGAACATAAAGTATTTCAGCTAGAGACCGACAATCAATCCTTAGGCTGGGTGCTAACCAGGCCACGATTTCATGGTCGAGCGGCTGCTGATAACCCACACATCACGCCTGTAAATGCCAAACGACGCCTCGCTTGGTGTAAGGAGTGTAAACATTGTACGACTAACATTGGAAAAACGTTGTATGGAGTGACGAATCACGTTACACAATGTGGCGTTCCGATGACAGGGTGTGGGAATGGCGAATGCCCGGTGAATGTCATCTGCCAGCGTTGTGTAGTGCCAACAGTAAAATTCGGAGGCGATGGTGTTATGGTGTAGTATTTTTCATGGAGAGGGCTGGCACCCCTTTTTGTTTTCCGTGGCAGTGTCACATTACAGGTCTACATTAATGTTCTAAGCACCTTCTTGCTTTCCACCGTTGAAGAGCAATTCGGGGATGGCGCTTGCATCTTTCAACACGATCGAGTACTTGTTCATAATACACGGCCTGTGGCGGAGTGGTTACACGACAATAACATCCCTGTAATGGACTGACCTGCACAGAGTCCTGACGTGATTCCTATGGAACACCTTTGGGATGTTTTGGAACGCTGGCTTCGTGCCAGGCCTCAGCTGCCATTCGCCAAGAAACCCTCCAGCACCTGATTGAACGTGTGCCTGCGAGAGTGGAAGCTGTCGTCAAGGCTAAGTGTGGGCCAACTCCATACTGAATTCCAGCATTGCCGATAGAGGACGCCACGAAATTGTAAGTCATTTTCAGCCAGGTGTTCAGATATATATCTTTGTTAGCAAACAGGAAAGTAATATTTATGGCTTATTGGTCTATGATTAGCGTACAACTGCACAGTCTGAATTTGCAATTCCAATAAACACGGCATAGGGCCAGAGGGAGTTGAACAGAGATTAACAGAGGTATGGGAGGAAATGGTAATAGAAAATGGGAGGGCGATGAACTGCGAGAGGGGCAAGAGGATATAGAGCGAGAGGAAGGATTGTAAAAGATTGACAGATAAAGGGAGACGAGATGATGGAGTGAGAGAGGGTTCAGGATTAGTTAGGGAGAGAGAGGGGAGGTGAAGACGGAGAGAGAAGGAAAGGAGGTGATGGACAGAGAGAGTGGGACAGTGGAGGGGATGGACAAAGAAAGGAGGAGGGGAGATGAATAGAGACAGGGGAGAGAAAGAGATTAGGAAGTACAATCATTACGACCGCTCCCCACCACGACTTCGGATGCCACCTGGTGGCGTTGCGGGAACGTGACGTGGCAACAGAAGTATGTAAGCGGAGCAGACACGGAAGGGGGAACGCCATAGCACAGGTATCGGCTGCAAATGGAGAAATCCATTGAGATAAGCAACTTTGAGAAAGGACAGATTGTTATTACGCAGAGCCTGTGAACGAGTATCTCAAAAACGGAGAAACTGGTCAAATGTTCACAAGCTACTGTCGTGAGCATCTTCGGGAAGACGCATAAGAACAGTGAAATTACCACTAAGTGCTAAATGGTTCGACGTCCACGACTCTTCACAGAACGAGGTGTTCAGAGGCTTGACTACTCTGTAAAACAGAATAGATGGTGATTTGTGGCATCTCTGCCCCAAAAGCACACAGCTGGTGCACGCACACGTGTTTCGGAGCACACCGTTCGTCGTACATTATTGAACACGGGGCACCAGAGCAGATCATCCCTACGTGTTCACGTTTTGACACAACAACATCGTCAATTACGATTGCACTGGACACGGGACCGTCGGGATTCGACCGTCGATCAATGGAAACGTGTTGGCTCTTTGGATGAATGATTTTTTTGCGGTACTAGGTCGCTGGTCGTCTCCACAAACACTATCATCAAGATGAACAGCGGCTCGAGACGTGCAGCGCGCCACGAACGCAAGCTGGTGGGAGCAGTGTTATGCTATGCGAGACATTCTCCTGCGCTTGCATGTGACCTGTGGTAGTAATCGAAGACACGCTGACAGCTGCGAACCACCTACAGCCCTTCATGCTTGATGTCTTCACCGACGGCGCCGGCCGCGGTGGTCTCGCGGTTCTAGGCGCGCAGTCCGGAACCGTGCGACTGCTACGGTCGCAGGTTCGAATCCTGCCTCGGGCATGGATGTGTGTGATGTCCTTAGGTTAGTTACGTTTAAGTAGTTCTAAGTTCTAGGGGACTAATGACCACAGCAGTTGAGTCCCATAGTGCTCAGAGCCATTTGAACCATTTGAACCATCTTCACCGGCGGCGATGTCATCTTTCAGCAGTATAATTGTCCATGTTTTTGAGACAGTATCTCGCTGCAGTGGTCCGAGGAGCATTATAGTGAACTCATGTTGATGTCTAGGTAACAAAATTAGCCTGATGTACATCCTAGGGAACCCATCTGTGTCACTAGCGGGCGCTATCACCGCGTACGCAAATCGGCGGCCTGTTATTTACGAGAATTAAATAATCTGTGCGCAGATACACTCCTGGAAATAGAAAAAAGAACACATTGACACCGGTGTGTCAGACCCACCATACTTGCTCCGGACACTGCGAGAGGGCTGTACAAGCAATGACCACACGCACGGCACAGCGGACACACCAGGAACCGCGGTGTTGGCCGTCGAATGGCGCTAGCTGCGCAGCATTTGTGCACCGCCGCCGTCACTGTCGGCCAGTTTGCCGTGGCATACGGAGCTCCATCGCAGTCTTTAACACTGGTAGCATGCCGCGACAGCGTGGACGTGAACCGTATGTGCAGTTGACGGACTTTGAGCGAGGGCGTATAGTGGGCATGCGGGAGGCCGGGTGGACGTACCGCCGAATTGCTCAACACGTGGGGCGTGAGGTCTCCACAGTACATCGATGTTGTCGCCAGTGGTCGGCGGAAGGTGCACGTGCCCGTCGACCTGGGACCGGACTGCAGCGACGCACGGATGCACGCCAAGACCGTAGGATCCTACGCAGTGCCGTAGGGGACCGCACCGCCACTTCCCAGCAAATTAGGGACACTGTTGCTCCTGGGGTATCGGCGAGGACCATTCGCAACCGTCTCTATGAAGCTGGGCTACGGTCCCGCACACCGTTAGGCCGTCTTCCGCTCACGCCCCAAAATCGTGCAGCCCGCCTCCAGTGGTGTCGCGACAGGCGTGAATGGAGGGACGAATGGAGACGTGTCGTCTTCAGCGATGAGAGTCGCTTCTGCCTTGGTGCCAATGATGGTCGTATGCGTGTTTGGCGCCGTGCAGGTGAGCGCCACAATCAGGACTGCATACGACCGAGGCACACAGGGCCAACACCCGGCATCATGGTGTGGGGAGCGATCTCCTACACTGGCCGTACACCACTGGTGATCGTCGAGGGGACACTGAATAGTGCACGGTACATCCAAACCGTCATCGAACCCATCGTTCTACCATTCCTAGACCGGCAAGGGAACTTGCTGTTCCAACAGGACAATGCACGTCCGCATGTATCCCGTGCCACCCAACGTGCTCTAGAAGGTGTAAGTCAACTACCCTGGCCAGCAAGATCTCCGGATCTGTCCCCCATTGAGCATGTTTGGGACTGGATGAAGCGTCGTCTCACGCGGTCTGCACGTCCAGCACGAACGCTGGTCCAACTGAGGCGCCAGGTGGAAATGGCATGGCAAGCCGTTCCAGAGGACTACATCCAGCATCTCTACGATCGTCTCCATGGGAGAATAGCAGCCTGCATTGCTGCGAAAGGTGGATATACACTGTACTAGTGCCGACATTGTGCATGCTCTGTTGCCTGTGTCTATGTGCCTGTGGTTCTGTCAGTGTGATCATGTGATGTATCTGACCCCAGGAATGTGTCAATAAAGTTTCCCCTTCCTGGGACAATGAATTCACGGTGTTCTTATTTCAATTTCCAGGAGTGTATATAACGCCACATACCTCCAGAAACGTGCAGACATACTGTCGGATCCCTGGTACGCAGAATATCCGATGTATTTCGTTTCTAAGACGGACAAACAAACTATTGATCGGATGGCCATAATGTTTTGACTCATCAGAGTATACCCAATTGTCATACATATTAGAAACGTGTGCTTTCTCTTACATATAAGCAGACTGAGCCACAGCAAAGCTGGCCGGGTACAGCTAGTTAAGCATAAAACTTTGATGCGCAGACCGGTGAGCCGTGTGGACGCCGTAAAAATACTGTTTTCGATTGTAGACAGTGCGAACAGTTTGGTGCTTATCACGGACTGTGAAATGAAACAGAATGTGTGGTAACGCATTTTCATGTCGTATGCTTATACAAAGAACCTTAACTGTCAATGTACGGTATGCTCATCGCTGCGTGATTGAAGTGATTACGTAGACAATTGTGGACGGCAGGTATTGTTCCGTTTATAACGCGGACTAATGATTTACGCTAGAATTAACTTGATATAATTTCGTTGTTCGGACGGATGTACTGTGTAAAGTTCCACGTCGCGATCAAACAGTAAAGCAAAAATCTGAAAACTGTGGCCAGACTGTGTAACAAACATTATGATGTCAGGTTATGTCACGTGTTAGTGGGAAGGTACGTGTTGTATGTTCATCGTTGTACGCAGATACGCAAACTGGAATTAATTCTGCAAACATCGAGTGTTTGTGTTTCGTTCGTAACAGGCGCCCACGATCAAGGAACTCAATAAGACGATACCAGTTCTTGGATAACACACTCGAGGATCATGGACTAACGACGCGGACGTCAACGACTTGCCAACAGTGTCAGCTAAGTGGAAATTCTTTTGAAGGAACATTGGCTACGAGATACCACGAACTACATTGTTCTACTCAGTGATTAAAAACTCATTATATAAGGTCAACAGTAACTGTTTGTGGTCAGTCATGTACGCAATTGTAAATTGTCTATTGTAATGTTATTCTGATTTCTTTTTGATAAAATTCGGAACAATAGTTAAAACTTGGTTTCGTTCATTGAATAATTTCTTCCCATAGTCATAAATTTATACTTTCCAAACTCGTTAACTTACGACCCAGTCGTCATTTACACACAACTGTTATTAACACTAATGAAGTAAAAGTTAAACAGTTTTATTTGAGTTTTTTTCAGGGCTCTCGGGTGTCCAGCCGGATGCGATCATTGAAGTCCCACGATATTTCGGCGAATAACCTTTCCGCCATCATCAGGTGGTTCTGATCGCAGCTTTATGGACAGCTGAGAGCCCTGGAAACAACACATACGCTGGGAAAGCCTCCGATCACATAGTCTTATTTCATTTCATTCCCCCTTTAATTGCCATTGTTTGTTTATTTATGTAGTCTGTAAGTGTTTATCTGAAGTTGTAAGTTTTATAGTTTTGTATTTAATTTTTTCGAACTGTTATGCTGTGCCGAAGAAGTACGTGTGCTATACGTTATATTAGCAGGTAGTAGCACACCACGAGTTGTTCAGTTTGTTTAGGAGAATATCTCACGTGTGGTAATTTGTTTATTTTGGGCTAACGGTTGTTCATTCATAGTGTTACGGTTTCTGGGTAATCACTTTTGTGCGTGGGTATAATGTTCAGTTAAATTGAGGAAGAAGTAGAGTATTCCCCCTTTCAGTTAGGTTAAAGTATGAACATTGTAGGAGACAGATCGGGGTTTTCTCAGTCCGAGTAGTTGAACACGGTCGGTTCTAACTCAGTCGATGTTCGAGAAAGTGCTACTTCAGATGGTACAGCTGCATTTTGTGATAGCCTCTGCTCCATTATTTTCACAAGCTATATACTTTGTTGTGTGGCATTTGAAAGAATCTTCTAATAAACTTGAATGACGTAACATCTACGGGAATTTATCAAAGAGTATGAAGATAACAGTGCCGCTGTCCCACCGCCAGGAGAAGGGATTCCACAAATGTCTGCCCTAGTATACCAAATGTAAGCAAGTACATAACATTACCTCGGCTGTCATACAAAGTGATACAAATATTGACCTCGAGAACTACTACACGCTAGAAACTTATTCTGGAGAAACAATACTGCATGTTGAATTTTCTCTGGAGCTAACGGCATCACACGCCTGTACTATAAGGCATTTCGTGCCTTCAGAAGTCATCGGTATTTTGTAACAGACTCTTGTCTTAATTTTCACCACAGATAAAAATAAAGAAGTGTTGAGTTTGGTGTGTGTGGACCATTTTGTATTTCCTGAATGACAGTTACAATGCACTCCAAATGTCCTCTGAAGAGAGTCTGTCATTACCTGTGCAGAATGGGAGGGAGTCCCGGTGGAGGTTCGAGTCCTCCCTCAGGCATGGATGTGTGTGTTTGTGCTTGGGATAATTTAGGTTAAGTAGTGTGTAAGCTTAGGGACTGTTGGCCTTAGCAGTTAAGTACCATAAGATTTTTTTTTTTTTAAAGTGAAAGGGACATCAGTCATGTTGTTACCACAGTGACTGCCTTCTGTCCAGTGGGATGTCTTCCAATAACTGCGCGAGCAACATCTTAGAAACTCAAGATACTTGAGTGTATTTAAATTCCGATCAGTAAAACAGGGACCAAAGATGTGGGTTTAGAGAAACGAGCACCAAACATTGGTAGACCACGAGTGTTGTTTTTATCGAAGCATTCGAGTTGGCATGGACCTCCATCTTACGATAAGTGCATATTAGATGATTCTTCTTTAAAGAAAATTTTATATACATGTGGCGTCACTTTGCACTTTTTGTAGATAACATTAGGAAACTATAACCAATTTTGGTAGTCATTGTCATGAAGCTGCAGGTTCAGGGAAATGTGTAGAGGATGAAATGCAATGGAATGTAGTGTTCACAGAACACTTGTTTGTTGATTCTCTTGTACTCTGGAGATGCCTCTTAGTGACATACACAGTTTGTGTTACTGCTGCTAAAATGTTAGTTTCGATCATTCATCGGTTGCTCTTCTTTTTCCTTGGCTTATTTTAATCTTCACACTTACAGTTTCTGGAGTTCTTTTTATAATATTTGTGAAGACAGATAATGAGTGCTTGGCACGACCTGGACACTCTTCAGCATACAATGGCACTGACGCTCTGGTAGTTTGGTGGTATTCACCACAAATGATATTACGCTGTGAATATCTGAATAGATTTACGAGAAACTTATCTAATTTCTACAGCAGCACAACAGTGACTGATGGGCTTCAAGCATACAGATAAACAGGGGAACCGTACCTGTGTTATGTGTCTGCTTACATTTGGTATAATAGGGTAGACATTTGTGGAACCTCTTCTTCTGATGGCGGGACAGCAGTTTCTGGCACTGTTGATACTATCTGAACACGTCACATACATGTTACATCGTTAAAGATATCTCAGGAGCCTCTTTCAAACGCTACAAAAAGAAAATATAGTGCTATTAGAAAAGAACAAAGACGATCTAGTAATTCGGCGATTATAAAGGATAAAAATTACTTGCGAACTTCAGGAAACTTGAAATATTGTCCGCTGTAGCTCTGCGAAACCCATGCCTCGATGTATTTATTAATTGAGGACATATCTGAGGTGGGGGTGGCGGTGGGGCTATCTTAGCTGCACCGCTCTGCATATACAGGGTGTAATAAAACCAAGAAACTGCAGGGACGGAATACTGTCTAGAAATGGAGGAAAAACGGTCCTGTGAACATGAGTCTGGAAAAGAATTGTTTCCATGTTGTCATGGTAGATAGCGTTGACAAATGGCACTTCCTCTGACCACATGGCATGTGTTCCTTACGTGTTGCAGGCTGTGTGATTGATGCAGCGTACTGTAAGCAGCAGAAGGGTTCGGTGTTCATGTGTTTGTCTATGGCCAAGGAAATGATCGAGAGGGAGCACCAAAACAACTACCCTCACAAACACCAACCACTTCGCACAACATTTCAAGCCCTTTTGGCGTTTATGTGATCAAGGGCCCTTTTAGACAGACGAATATCCAGGGAGGCGGTGGACTGTGCATAAATCAGATTTGGAGGACTGGATTTTACAGGATATTGAAACAAACCCAAGTACAAGCAGCAGACAAGTGGCCCACCAACATTGTGTAGGCCAATGTATGATTAATTGTTGGTTGGTTGGTTGGTTTGGGGAAGGAGACCAGACAGCGTGGTCATCGGTCTCATCGGATTAGGGAAGGACGGGGAAGGAAGTCGGCCGTGCCCTTTCATAGGAACCATCCCGGCATTTGCCTGGAGTGAATTAGGGAAATCACGGAAAACCTAAATCAGGATGGCCGGACGCGGGATTGAACCGTCGTCCTCCCGAATGCGAGTCCAGTGTCTAACCACTGCGCCACCTCGCTCGGTTTTATGATTAAGTGTAACCTGCATGACAAACGCTACTATCCTTATAATCAGCAATCCCATCGTGACCACTTTGAACATGTTGTGACGTGGATAACACGCTGCTTGTACTGTGTTCCAAGACGATTTGTTGTCATTGCACACACACTGTCCATTTCTGGACAAATGTTCATAGTACTTTTCGTCCACTATTTCCAGTCAGGAATCCGTCCCTGCAGTCTGTCGGTTTTATTAATGTTCACTCTGTATAAACGACCGAGTGGATAATATCGTAAGCTCCAAAAGGCTGCTCATAGAACATGCTATCCTATACAGAGACAGTGTAACGCTAGAAAATTGTAGTGAAATATACCTGCAGAGTATTGATGATAGGTGTGAGAACAGGCAGTAAAACTATTCACAGGAAAGGTAGATGCCACACTGAAATTCACTGGATGAACCCTCAGGAAGTGTAGTTCACCCACAAAGGAGGTAGTTTACAGAACTGTCGGTTGAGCGACACCTGAATTTTGCTAGTCAATCTAGGACATGTATCAGATAAGTGATAGAGAAAAGAGAGAAGATTCAAACAAGTGTTGCACAATTCTTCACAGACTCGTTTGGTAGACGCAAGCCGTAATGGAGGTGCTCATCCGATCCCAGTGGCAGACACTACAAGACAGATGGTGTACATCAGAGTGTGTTTTACTGAAAAAGTTCCGAGACCACATGCTGCTATTGTCGAGACAGTGTAAAAAGATCCTTGACAGCTTGCAATGCTGTTGCCACTTTTCAACTGTGAATCGCTAATGGCTGCAGGGAGAAACAATAGCCATCTACAGAGCTGTGACAACATTGAGATGTTGCCATAGTGATGTTTACAAAATCGCGTTACATTATTGATTGAGATATGCCCGCGAAGCTACCATGCCGAGCTCATTGCAACTATCAGAGATCAACATTTGCTGACTCAAATATAGAAGAGTCAACTACGAAACGCCACGGAAATAAAATTAGAGAGATTCAAATTCACAAGGTGTCTTATTGACAACCAATATTCCTGGCACCATTTGCGACTGGGACAGGAATTGACAAAGTTGCAGTAGCGACCTCCACACATCATAAGATTGCTTGCGAAGAATAGACGTAAACGTAGAAAACCGATCAGCTCAGTCACAGTTGACAGTCAGTTTCCTCGCGACTCTTTTGTAGCGTTGCAAGTTTGTTCCGAGCGAACGTTTGTTTTATGATAGCTAGCTGCATGTATCTGCGGGGGCTGACATCTGCCGGCCTAACCGGGAGACACACGCGCATCTGTCACTACCTGCTGCGGGAAAGCTATCCAATGTCTCTTACTGGATGCGTACCGTACATTCGCCACCTATAAGAACCAAAATAAATGATATTAAATATTATTGAATCATTTTCAAAATCGGTACACTGATTTTGACATTCAGGAGAAGATTTTATCGAAATATCAGCTTTATAACTATCATGGTTTCAGAGATAAAAAAATTGCTAAAAAAGTAAAAAACCGACACTTATGAAACTAAATTCAGTTAGGAAATATAATAGTTTATCTTTTGGTATTATCTAAAAACAAACAGAATTCTCAAGGTGCAGATTTAATTAATCGAGATTTTCATATTAAAACTTTAATTATTTTTCATGTTCGTAATATAAAAATCAGACAATTATTATTGGTGTCTAAGATTGTTGTGGGAGTATATGTGAGTGAATGAGAGTGTGTACGTGGGGCATTCATCAAATTTTAATGTTGCATTGTATAACATCTTAAGTAACCTGCAAGAGTTACGCAAGCCTGTCGTGGGAAAATGTTCATTGGGAATTTACCCACTTTGCTGATGACGTATGTCTAGTGTGATTGCTATTGTAACAGAGCAGCCAGAAAGTCAGCTGGAGTATTATCTGTATCTAAAGGATATTTCCAGATTTATTGCCTCTTCTTTTCCGTTTATTAAACATTACCTTAATATTTGTGCCGGCTGCGGTGGCCGTGCGGTTCTAAGCGCTGCAGTCCGGAACCGCGGGACTGCTACGGTCGCAGGTTCGAATCCTGCCTCGGGCATGGATGTGTGTGATGTTCCTAGGTTAGTTAGGTTTAAGTAGTTCTAAGTTCTAAGGGACTGATGACCTAAGATTTTAAGTCCCATAGTGCTCAGAGCCATTTGAACCATTTAATATTTGTATATCAGAATGACGTCGATCCGTCTGTAAGGACTGGTGCAGGCCAGTTTTGACGTGAGTATGGTCATGAGCGAGCATTCTGACTGGCAGCGACTATGGTTAGCCAATCAGAACTGAGACGGTTCCCGCTCGTTACCTGATAGTTGTACTAGCAGTGAGGCGACTAGAAGAGTGTCTCTCGCTAGCTTTAAACGCGGAAGGTCATGTTAATTGTGCGAGTCAATATAATGTGTAAAATGAAGGAATATTGAGTTCCTCGCGTTTGATACATGTCGTGACTAACGCTGATGTAGTTACAAACAGTTTTGTGAACGACCGAGACTCGAACTCGGGACCTTTGCCTTTCGCGGTCAAGTGCTCTACCACAGTTTTAATCTGCCAGGAAGTTTCATATCAGCGCACACTCCGCTGCAGAGTGAAAATCTCATTCTGGAGTTTTGTGAAGTTTGGAAGTTTTAGAACTGGTTTGTTGGAATGATATTCGCGTGTGAAAATTTGGCCTTCATTGTATCCACGTGACATGTTTCAGTATTCAACCACTGAGCATTTTTGGCGAGCAATTTCTTTTTTGAAATCCACCAGAAGGACCCAATGTAATAGCTTGGTGGTGGAATTAATGACTGTGGAAGCGTTGTTTAACTCGGGTCTGATTTGGTCAGATTTCTGGCTGCTGTGCATGTGAAATGAGTGTATGAGTTGTAAACTTGACGAAAATAACCAATAGTTTAAATGTGGACTGAATAGTACCGTTTCTTTGGTTATAAGAACAAATAAACATTTTTGTGTGGAAATTTCGGAAGTTATTTTCCAGAAGTTAATCGATTATCTTACCACCAGATAAATTTTTTAATGCCAGTTTCTCTACAGAAGTTTATTTCATTCTAGAGTTGTGCGGCCTCAGTAGTTGTAGATATTAGATGGTGTTTTTTATCAACGCTGCTTTTAGATCATGTTTTAAGTATCTACGTTGCTGAGTGAAGGGACATCGAGGAGACGGCGTTCTGAGGTAGGTGAACTAATTTGCAGTCTGCTGAGCACACGAAATTTCAAACCCCGCCACGCTGCAGTTTCCGCACTGCAGCGCATGCATCAATGCTTGAGTGCCTGTGCAGCCGCACTGCAAACAACGTACAGAAATGCGTTGAAGGAATATGTAACGTACGGAGACATGAGTGGACAGATACAGTGATTAGTCAAAAAAATTATGAGTACTGACCGTCACGAGAGCAAGTGCCGCCTGGAGTAGTTGTTAGCATGCGACGCTGCAAGAAAAGTGTGTAAACAGAGCAGAGACGAATGGGGAATCGTTTCTGCGCTGATACGCGACGCATGTGGAGAGCTCTTCTGGCATAAAATTCTGGTCGTATGTAAAATCGCTAAGCTGGTCTAAGGCTTCCATTCGGTTCTTTGTTGACCAGTATGGTGCGGCTGCTGAAGATAGCAAAACGAAAGCCGAAGTTTTCACGTTCAAGACATCGTTCACGCAGGAGAACCTTACAGACATACCAACATTTGACCATCGGACACATAAATCACCAGGTCCGGATGGAATCACAGTTCAATTTTACAAAGTGTTCTCTATGGCATTAGCCCCTTATCTAGCTTACATTTATCGTGAATATCTCGCCTAGCATAAAGTCTGAAGCGCCTGTAAACAGCCGGCCGAAGTGGCCGCGCGGTTCTGGCGCTACAGTCTGGAACCGCGAGACCGCTACGGTCGCAGGTTCGAATCCTGCCTCGGGCATGGATGTGTGTGATGTCCTTAGGTTAGTTAGGTTTAACTAGTTCTAAGTTCTAGGGGACTAATGACCTCAGCAGTTGAGTCCCATAGTGCTCAGAGCCATTTGAACCATTTGAACCAGAGCCTGTAAACAAGCGCAGGTTACTCGACCCCAGTATATAAGAAAGGTAAAAGAACGGATCCGCAAAATTACAGACCAACATTCTGTTTGCTGCAGAATCCTTGAACACATTCTCAGTTCGAATATAATAAACATTTTTTGAGGATAAGAAGCTTATGTCCACGAACCAGCATGGTTTTAAAGCATCGCTAGCGCGAAACTCAGATTCCCCTTTTCTCACATGATATCGCACTGAGAACAATGGATGAAGGGTAACAGGGAGATTCCATATTTCTAGATTTCCAAAGCATTTGACATGGTGACGCACTGCAGGCTGATACAGGTACGAGCATGTGGAATAAGTTCACAGATACGTGAGTGGGTCGAAGACTTATCAAATAATGGAACCCATTATGTTTTCCTCGACGGCGACTGTTAATCAGAGACAGGGGTATCGTCAGGAGCGCTTCAGGGAAGTGATAGGATGGCAGTTGTTCTCTATACACATAAATGATTTGGTGGACAGGTTGGGCAGCAGTCTGCGGTTGTTTGCTGATGATGTTGTGGTGATGAGTGACTGTAGGAAGAACAAGATGACTTAGACAAAATTTCCAGTCGGTGTGATGAATGGCAGCTAGACCTAAATGTGGAAGAAACGTAAGTTAATGCGGGTGAGTACGAAGAACAAACCTGTAACGTTCGGCTACAGTATTACTAGTATTCAGCTTGACAGTCAAGTCGTTTAAATATCTGGGCGTAACGTTGCAAAGCGATATGATGTGGATCGAGCGTGTGAAAACTGTGGTAGGGAGGGAAAATGGCCGACTTCGTTTTATTGGGAGAAGTTTAGGAAAGAGTGGTTGACCTGTACAGGTGACCGCTTATATGACGTTGGTGTCTTGAGTGCTGCTTGAGTTTTTGGAATTAATACTAGGTCGGATTGAAGGAAGACATCGAAGCAATTCAGAGGAGGGCTACTAGATTTGTTACTAGTAGGTTCGTACAAAATGTGTTACGGAGATGCTTCGGGAACTCAAATGGGAATCCCTGGAGGGAAGGCGGCCTTTTTTCGTGAAATACTATTGAGAAAATCTAGAGAACCGGCATCTGAAGCTGACTGCCGCACTATTCTGCTGCCGCCAACATATGTCGCGTGTAAGGACCACGAAGACAAGAGACGGGAAAGTAGGGCTCATAAGGGGTGTGTGCAATAGTCGTTTTTCCTTCGGTCTATTTGCGAGTAGAACAGGAGGGGAAAATGACAGGTAGTGATATAAAGTACTCTCTGCCATTCACCTTAAGGTAGCTTGCGGAGTATCTATGTAGATGTAGATAAGCGACTTTGACAAAGATTAGTTAGCTGTGGCACGTTGTCTGGGAACAAGCATCTCGGAAAAAGCGAAGATGGTCCAATGCTCGTGTGGTATATTCGTTAGCAACTATGAAAAATGTTTGAAGGATAGTGAAACCACTAGTGGACGTCATCACAGAAAGTGGGGGTCAGAGGCTTGTTCGTTCTGTAAAACAAACCAAGCGGCGATATGTGACAGATCTGGCAACAGAATACACTGCTGGTCAGGCAGAAGTCTTTCGGATCATACTGTTCAGCGCGTATTGTTCAACTTGGGGCTCCACAGCAGACTATACCTACGTGTTGCCATGTTGGCTCAACGACCCAGTTATGATTGCAGTGGACCCAAAAATTGGATGGGATCTAAGGAAACATTTCGCCACGTCGGATTAATCATGTTGAAAGATGGCTATTTTCAGCACATTTATTTCCTGACAGTATGTGTTTAGCCATTATTACTGCCAGGCTAATCTGGTTCCGGTTCTGAGTGGGAGGGCTGCATTCGAGGCTGCGCGGTGTACAGAAGGAAGTCGTCTTTAGTTAGTGGAGATCCATCTTTTGAACAGGCATTACTACATACAAGGAATCTAGTAAGAGCAATGAAATTTCGCCGGCCGAAGTGGCCGTGCGGTTAAAGGCGCTGCAGTCTGGAACCGCAAGACCGCTACGGTCGCAGGTTCGAATCTTGCCTCGGGCATGGATGTTTGTGATGTCCTTAGGTTAGTTAGGTTTAACTAGTTCTAAGTTCTAGGGGACTAATGACCTCAGCAGTTGAGTCCCATAGTGCTCAGAGCCATTTGAACCATTTGAACCAATGAAATTTCTGTTCAGTGCCAAGGTTTAGTTTTGCATCTGAGGTTACCTGGCAATGTTTACTGGTATCAGTCCGTATGTAGGTATTTCATCACGTGTTTCTGCACAGTGCAGTTGGTGGAGATAGGGTGCTAATTCGAAATTGCTTGGAAGCTCAATGTATCATCATCACTTCTTGCTATGATAAATTCTGAGACGTTACCTCACGTTAAACGCGAAGATTAATTTTCTCAGACATTTGTAATGATATACTTCATGAAAGTTGCTTTGTATGTTTATGTATACTATACTAGAAATTGAAGGTTGAAACATCCTCAATGGGTTGTAAAGTTTGCTTGTGAATGTGTTTTTGAAATGCAGTTAAACACACTTCTCATTCGTTTATTTTATCGAGAAGCCCATCATTATTTGTATACAATCCATTTGAATATGCCACTTTAGTTATCAGTTATGTTGTTCTGTCTTACGTAAAGTAACTGCTGGAGTTACAGTCACTCTGATAATTAAATCTACGGTTACTGAGCCATGGCAGAGGCACTAAAGAAATTTTGTGCATGCTAGCTAGGTTACAGGAACTGATTTAGTGATCACGCTGGCTCATTAAATTGTGATCATAATATGTTCGGCAGAAAGTTAGGGCGTTAGAAAATAATCTTTCGGTTAGCTAACTACTTTCTGCATTTCGTATTTATGAGCACAGAGCTTGAGAGACGACGCCGTTGCACTGCTGGGTGTTAAAGTGTAACGTTGACACATTTTCAAAGCATTCAACACCACTTACAGTGCACTTCATTCAAATACTACAGGAAATATTGAGATTTGGAGGCCCTCAATTCTCTTCATAGCAGTGAATTTATGAAAGCATGATCTGTGTGACTATTTTATATACAACTAGCTGTACCTGGTCACACTTTCCTGTGGTACAGTGTGCTTAAATGGAAAAGAGAAATCCCATGTTTCTAATATGTATGGGAGTTGGGTACACATCCTAATCTGCTTCTCTCCTCTTTCTGTCCATCTCCCCCTCCCCATTTCTTTGGCCATCTACTCCTTCTTCCTCTCCCTGCCACCACCTCCTCCCCCTCTCCCTGTCCACATTCTCCTGCCCCCTCTCTCCATCTCCTCCTTCACCCCCTCTCCATCTCCTTCTCGTTTTCTACGTCCATTTCCCCACACCCCTGTTTCCATCTCGTCTTCTCCCTCACCTCCCCCTTCTCTGAACTCGAGCCTTGTTTATTGTTATTGCAAATTCAGATTCTGTAGTATTATTCTAATCATGAACTTACCTGTTTGCTAGCAACGTATCACTATTTTACATTTTACATATATATACTAGCTGTCTCCAGCGGTTGCGTTCTCATTTCAGTTAAATGAAATGTGTGTATGCCTTTAATGGCTTTATTGGTCGGGAGACCTTGTCCGGGAGGTTCTAGCGTTAGTGCACGTCTTTTTATTTGACGCCACTTTGGTGACTTGAGCGTCGATGATGGCAACGTTATGATGAGGGAACTCACACACCCAGACGTAAGCGGAAAAAATCCGGCTCAGCAGGGAATTGATCTCCGTACAACACGGACGAATAATCAAAAACGCTACCCACAAGACCAACAGCTGACTGACATTGTTCAGTCTCTTAGGAGGTTTAATTAATCAGACCACCCCATCTTACCTCCCATCCCACATCGTATGTACCCTACCACTCTTTATCTACTTTATTTAAAAAGTGAAGATTCTTCGTTATACTTTGTTTTTTGAAATACTGGGACAACTGGGGCTATGTTGTGCATTACTATATTTTTAATGGAAAACTGTCCTGTACAGCTTATGTTTTTAATGTTCAGTACAGTTACTACAGTTTTTAACCTTCTTGCAATGTGGATTACTATTCCTTCTAAACAGTTGTGTTAATAATATTGCAGTATAGATGTATATATGGTGGGCACAGTATATATTGTAAACATTAGTTTTACTTCCTAACCTTTCCCCCCTTTTTTAATCTCCGTCTGCTTATTCAGACTACTCCTCCCACGCCAGCCAACAAGTCTCTTTCAGATGTCATGCCCCTTTCACAATTAAATCTGGCCAGTTGTTCAAAGTCTTTTTGATAACAGAACATTACTTCTCTATAAAACTTTACCTAAAAAGTATACTTTAATGTAATTTAAAATAATGGAACAACTGGTGTTGTATCCTACATTTCTATATTTAGAATGAACTGTTCTGTACATTTTAAGTATTTAATATTTAGTACACTTACTACAGCTGGTAACCTCCATACAGTAAGGGGCTCACCGTTCATTTTAAACACCCATGTAAATAAAATTACAGTTTAGGTGTATATATACGTAACACCATAAACACTGGAGTTGGCTGTTCCCCTTTTCTTCCCCTCCCCCTCCCTCCCACCTTCAGTTTATCTGCTTAATCTGACTACCCCATCTTTCCTCCCCTCCCACATCAATCCCCTCCACCACTTATCTATTGAATACATCTAATCCATTCCTGTTAATCCTAATGTGCACCATTCTCTCATTCATTATGGATCCATTCCCACTCCCTTCCCCCCCCCCCTCCCCACCCTTTCCACCAGTTTTCTCAACATTTTGTAGCATTGTACTATACTTGGTCTTTTATAACAATCATTGGCGCTTAATTATCATCAAAGTCGATTCAGTGTTTTAGCCGTGAAAGCGTAACACAGATGTAGTATCGAATTTGTAACATTATTATGGATTTATACATTTAAAAGTATGTAGTCTACATGTGTCTAAACGTTTATTACAGTAACGTGGAAAAATTTGAAGTAAATTGGAAAGGTACATTTTGAGATTCTTGGTAACAATGTTTTCCCTTTATATATATTAAATATGTATACAGGATGAATCATCTAACTTGCACTGCAAATATTGTGGATATAAAAAGTGCTATTGATGTGCAGTTTTTGCAGAACAGATTGGTAGTCAGAGGCTGGTATTGTTAGTCAATCAACAGATTGCAATAATACTTATGAAGTGTACTTTTTGTGCCAACATATAGTTTTTTAAATGGAGCAATGCCTATTGACATTAAAAATTAAAAGTAAGGTAAATTAGAACGTCATTGGTGTTTGTTGCAAGATTCTAGTGTGATTTGTTTACGAGGTGTCGTATTTTGAAAAGTTCCCTCACTGACACTTGTACAATACCTGTGGTAGCACTAAAGAACAACATAAGTGCATGAACTAGTTATGTTGATTCTGACCATTAACGAAACAGTCGGCCACAACAGGTCACGTTCAAATGGTGGTCATTCTGTTCAAAATGACTTATGACTTGTGACTTGTGCTTTCTTCCTGCTACTGGGCACAGTTAGTTTTTCGAGATGTCTAGAACGTATTATGGTTGAAAGAGAGATGTCTCATCCGCAAATTCTGTCTAGAAACTCATAGGAATTCCATTTTAGCTCTTTTCAATGTTAGCGACTTCAGCTGTTTCTCGTTGGTACCGACATTAATGTCATCAACCTTTGGAATGTTACGAGAGTTAATGTGTGGCAGTATCATCCTTTGTAAAAGAACATTTGAAAACGGAATTCAGCACTTCTATTTTTACTTTGTTACCTTAAATTTAAGTTCCTGTGTTATCTATGAAGGTAAGACATCAAATCTGGTGCCACTCGCAACCTTTACAATTGAGCAGAAATTATTTGCTTTTGTGAGAGGCCTTTTGGTACTATTCCTCTACAAACGTGGTTGAACGCGTTGCCCTTTTCAGTTAAATACGTTTCGTTTAAGGTTTCTCTATCTATAGTCCTTGCTTTATTTTACACCTGCTATGCCGTAGTCACTGTTGTTTAGAAACCTCTTCACAGGGACTAAATACCGTGGAGGGACGTTCCCATCATAAATTGTTCTACTAGATGCATATCTATCCAGTGCTTAGTCATCCTCTTTTCTAAACATTAAGCCAATGTTCCTCTTCATACTTATGCTGAGAGCGAAATATTTGGTATTCTTCCTTGAGATAGAATACTACTACTTCTTTACGTAGTTTCCTTGACGTACATTTTTCTACTTGTTGTAGTCACCATTTGTACTTTGGTAGTCATTATTGTTACCACTGACTCAGTCACAGACTCCAGTTTCAATGAGGATAAACTCAAAGAGATCAGGTCCATTTATTGTTATAAGAGCTAATACATTTCCGTCATGGAACTACCTGTACTACGTAGTTTTTAAAGAAAATATTTAGTTACTGGTATCCTTGGCAGAGTGTGTTGCCACGTCTGTCATTTGCAGAAATGTAACTATCCCATGGGAAAAGAAAAGGCTCGTTAGTGAAGTGAAATGGAAAAAAATAAGGACTTCGGGCCAGACGAATACGGGGTAATATCAACAGCAGCGGAAAATGGTGTAACTTGGAGCATTAGTCATATATAGAAAGGATGATTTGTCCGTTGGTTAGATGATTATAGGGACCATTATAGAAAGGAAGGGCAGAGATTGAGATACTGTGAATAGTTCAGTGATGTGATTATTCTCATCTGAATCTACAGCAAACCAACGACAACAACAATAATTCAAGTATACATGCCGATGTCAATAGCAGAAACGGAAGAGATAGAGAAAGTGTATGAGAATATTGAATATGTAATTTAGTACGTAAAGGAAGATGAAAGTCTTATAATCATGAGCAGCTGGAACGCTGTATTAGGGGAAGGAACAGGATACAGAGTTTCGGAAGAATATAGGCTTGGTAGTAGGAATTAGAGAGGTGAAAAACTGAGTTCTTCAATAATTTTCAGCTAGTAACGTAGTAACAGTTCAAAAATCGTAAGAGTAGGAGGTACACTTGGAAAATTTTTGGAGACACGGGAAGACTGCAGCTGGATTACATGGTCAGACAGAAATTCAAAACTCAGACAGTCAATTGTAAGATGTACCCAGGAGCAGATACAGACTTGGATCACTACTTAGCAATCGTGAGAAGCAGGCTTCAGTTTACGGCAATTGGTAGGAAGAATCAGTGAGGAAAGTAGAGGGATACTGAAGTACTGAGGAATGATGGAGTGCGTCAAATTCTTTAAGGTAGTAGACACTATGGTAATGAATACCACGATAAGTTGAGTTTAATAGGAATGGACATATCTGAAGAAAGCAGTCACAGAAGTTGGGCAGTCAAATTGAAGTACAAGCAAGGCAACTGAAAAAATACCTTGGGTTACGGAGAAATTCTTAAATTAATGGACCAAAGACAGGACAAAAATGTTCAGGAGAAGACAGGACTACAGACACGTAAGTCACTCAGAAATAAAATTAACAGGAAGTGCAGGGGAGCAAGTGGGAAATGGCTGTAGGAAAAATGCGAAGAAATCGAAAAAGAAATGGTCGTAGGAACGATCGATTCAGCGTACTGAGAAATCAAAAAACCTTCAATGAAATCAAAAGCAAAGGCAATAATATTAAGAGAACAAGAGGGATTCCATCGTTAAAAGCAGAGGGGACAGTGGATTGGTGGAATTAATTCATTGGAAGCCTCTTCCAGGGGGAAGGAACTGTCTAATGATGTGATAGAAAAAGGAATGGGAGTCGATATGAAAGATATAGGGGACTGAGTGTTAGGATCAGAATTTAACTAAGCTTTCGAAGATACGATATCAAATACGGCAGAAGGCACCATCCGAATGTCTGAGTTCACTGGGGAAGTGGCAATCAAACGACGATTTAGGTTAGTAAATAGCGTATATGAGACTGGAGACATAGCATTAGACTTACGGAAGAATATCATTCACGCAGTGAAGACCATCGCAAGTAAAGGTATGTGCGAGAACTGTTGCACAATTATCTTGATATTTCATCTGTCCAAGTTGCTATCAAGATTAATATACAGAGAATGTAGAAGAAAACTGAGGATCTCCTAGATGGCTATTGATTTGACTTTAGGAAAGGTAAGGGCACTATAGAGAGAGTTCTGAGGCTGCACTTAATAATGGAAGCAATACTTAAGACAAATCAATACAACTTAAAAGAAACTGTTGTTCTTGAAAAAACGTCCTACGACGTTCCAAAAGTAAGTTTCGTCATTGGTTTTGAGAGAGAGATGGTACACCAAGTGACATAAACGAACGTCATAAGACTCCACATCCGTTACTGGTTCAACGACGGAAGGGGCGTCAGCAGAGGAGGAATGACGCATGCGCAGAGCTGCGAAGAAGAGATAGAAGCAGCAGGCTGACGTGCTCGAGGTTGTTCGAGTACACATCACGATGGCAGACGGGCGTATACTGACAACTTGGTCACCAATGGAAGAGTGTGCTGTTATCCTGTATGAACGGGAGCGTGAACTAGTTTGTGTCATCCATGAACGCCTACAGACTGTGTACGGTGAAGAGGTCATGTCTTGTTAAAAGGTTGGTCGCTGGTGTTACGTGTTCAGAGAAGTGAGGCCGAGTGTGGAGGATGAAGGTCGAAGATGGCGTCCCACCACATCCAAACCAATGTTTAGGTGGAGCTGGCCGTGCGATAATTCCTTGCATCGCATGGCACCGAGTTTTACCAGAGTGGTTTCTTCAAATTGATTGCACTTTACAACTGTCTCAGTGTCAATGGTGACTATGTTGAAAAATAGTGCAAGATGCACATTTCATGAGGGCGTGACGTATTCGTTTTTGGCAATAAAGTTTCCATTTGAAAAACAATGACGAAACTTACTTTTGGAACATCCCTTGTATGGTGTAAAATAGTTCAAGATGTTCCAAACATTCAGAAAATAGGCGTAAGCTGAAGGAAAAGAGAGGTAATATAGAATTTATACCAGATGCCAGAGCGAAAAATAATAATGGAAGACAGAGTGTACAAGGAGTATAAGACAGGAGTGGAGTCTTTTCCTGCTACTGTTCAATCTATACAGTGAAGAAAATAAGAAAGGTGTGAGAGTGGAATTAAAGATTACGATAGAAGATATCAATGATACGATTCCCTGACATCGTAGATATGCTCAGTGAAATTGAGGAAGACTTACAGGATCCATGTGATTGAATGAACAGTCTGGATTGAGTGTAAACCGAAGAAAGATGAAAATAACGAAGAGTCGAAGATGTGAGATTAGTTATAAACTTAACATCAAAATGGGGACAATGACAAAGTTAAGGATTTCTGCTACCTTGGGAGCAAAATAACACATGACCGACGAAAAAAGGAGAACATAAAAAGTAGACTAGCACAGCCAAAGAAAGGATTTCTGATCAAAAGAAGTGTACTAGTATCAAAGAGCGGCCTTAATTTGAAGAAGGAAAAAAATGGTTCAAATGGCTCTGAGCACTATGGGACTTAACAGCTGTGGTCATCAGTCCCCTAGAACTTAGAACTGCTTAAACCTAACTAACCTAAGGACATCATACACATCCATGCCCGAGGCAGGATTCGAACCTGCGACCGTAGCAGTCGCGCGGTTCCGGACTGCGCGCCTAGAACCGCGAGACCACCGCGGCCGGCAATGTGAAGAAGACATTTCTGAGAATGTACGTAATGAGCAAAGCATTGTACTGAAGTGAATCACAGATTGTGCAAAACCAGGAGAAGAAGAGAATCGAAGCGTTTGAGATGTGGTGGTATAAAAGCACGTTGAAAATTAGGTGGACTGATACGCTAAGAATTGAGGGAGTTTCTCACAGAATCGGTGAGGAGAGGAACATGTGGAAGATATTGGTAAGATGAATGAACACAATGGTAGGACTCGTGTTAACAATAAAGCAAAAACTTCTATGGTGCTTGAGAGGGATACAGAAGGTTAAAAACTGTAGGAGAAGACAGATATTGGTGTGATGGATATAAGAGCTCCTCTGAGATGAAGCGGTTTGCACAGGAGTGGAATCTGCGGCAGGCTGCATCAAAGCACTTAGAAGGTTCAAGACAACACTGTTGAGCACATAAGAAAGCAGTCTCTTGTTCAGAGCACAGTAGGAACACATCCATAATAATAGTTTGCATGGCTTGTTTTGTCAGTGTCTGAGCTCTAGTTGAAGCGGACTGATGATTGTGAGTGATTTAACTGAAGATATGGAAGATAACGCATCGGAATATCAGTGTTCTAGCTCAGTTAAACTAATGATAACTTCCTAAACTTGATAAGTGAGAGCTAACTAACGGGTTAGTAACTGGACTGGGCTGCAGAGCTTGACTGTATGATAATGCTATTTTATGGTACTTTTGCAGTCATTACACGTTATATTAACACATTTTTCTTTTACTTCAGAAAAGGCGGTGGTGCTTCTGCAGCAGCTGACAATACTGTCTGCAATGAAGACGGAGCAGAGAGCAGAAGAAGAAACCGTCTCGACATCCTGAGAACTGGAAGAGGAGTCGCAAGCGACTGCAGTGGAACTTTGGGCAGGAGTATTCTACGAGGAAGGGTGTAAGTGTTCCAGCTAAAGGACTTTCTGCTAGCTCCCCATGCTGCATGTTGCAGTGACACAATCACCTCGGAGAAGAAAAGAGAGAAAATATATTTCGTTTAAAACATGTATCTTCCTGGACTTGTTCAGTCAGTTCCGTTTATGAGATCTCGGAAAAGAGTTGGTTCCGTAAATCCTAAGAGCGTTAGCGTCAAATATTTCTGAAGGACTTGAGTGAGATCGGTAAGGAGGTGGAGGAGGAGGAGGGGGAGGGGAGACTAGTGTTTAGCGCCACGTCGACTTCGAGGTCATTACAGACGGAGCACAAGTTCGGATCGTGTCTAGGACTGGGAAGGAAATCGGCCGTGCCCTTTCAAAGGAAACATATGGGCATTTGCTGGAGCGATTTAAGAAATCACGGAAAACTTAAATCTGGACGGCCGGACGTGGATTTGAAACGTCGTCAGATCTCTAAGGGTGCGTAACCTCTACACATAATAAAGTAATCTTATATTCAGAATGTTATATTAGGGAAAACAGGAACGTTACAACATCTTTGTCTCTCATGAAGTTTTGTCAAGATCCCAGCAACTAGTCTCAGCCAAGGATCACAAATTTTTGGTATCTGAACATTCTTACTTACCTAACGACAGCGATTTTTGTTTAGCGGAGAAAACCAGTAGGAAAATTTCGCACATTTCCATACCAAACGACTGGATGGGTATCGTTATACAGGCAAAGAAAATGTTCTCGAGACTAATGTCATTGAGATAAAATTCGCAGCCTTCTTATCCTCCAGGAATTTTGACAATTGAGTAACGAACCAGAAAGGCTGATGGTTAGGGCATCAACTGCCTGACTATGAGATGATTACATTATCCAATAGAATTTCATTTTACCCTGATTCATAAGCAGACTTTGAACTCTGATGTACAGTTTGACGAAACTGACTTAAGAAAGAGACGTGTCCGTCACATGACATACTTTTGTAACATCCAGCTGTGTCATCTTTATACCAGATGTCGACAGTAACAGAAGCGAAGAAAAAGGACATGGAGGAGTTACTGCTGTATATTCCGCCTGTGCGTAATCAGTTTTTCAAAAACCGGTCATGTGTCAATGCTACAAGAGGTTCCTCAGCTTTGCAACAGCAAGCAGACGAAAGTAAATGCATTTTTCATTGAATCTGTATTACATAAGTTCTTTTTTGGAAATATTAGCTATAAGCAGCCACAGGGAGTAAAACTACAATTACATATTCAAGAAACGTGCTTCCATCACTGTGTCGTTAATAAAACCTGTATACTAGAATAAAGAGGAAGATACGAACACGGTACATTGAGTGCACATAAGAATCAAGTCGAAAATTTTACTTTTCTTTTCAAGTTAGCATGTAATGGCACTTAAATTCAACCTTATTCATTACGTGAATACGTTATACAAAATATATCATTCACACACTTTAAAATGGTTTAAACTTTCTCCTGAAAATAATGATTCAGCTAAAACTTTGTGTCAGTTTTCTCAAAACTCTCTTCTTGTCACTTGATTCCCTTGTGCACTGAACACCCCATACGTACCAAAAAGAGACCGTCCTATAATGGGGCCATGTTGCATTGAGCTCGACCTGTTCATAGTCAAACACGACTCTCCCGACTGTTACATGCAATACTATCGTAAAGTATCTTCTTTGGGAGTTGAAATGTCACATCGTGACAAATTCATTACCCCGCTCGTTCTGCTCCCTTCCAGCTCAGATAATGTTATTGCGCTATAAGACATCGAAGACGTATACTGGTATTTGCTTTCAGATTTCCAGTTCTTTGAACGCTTTTCATTTACTGAATTTGAATTTGTCCATGAACGCTATCTCTTACTAATGTCAAAAGAGTCTTGTTGGTGTACCGTGCTATACATCTTCTGAGTTGAATCAAACTAATTCTTGCTGGCCATTGCTATTTTTAGACACAATTCACTCTTGAGGATAATCTCATTACTTTTGTCACCTCAGTGTATACAGGGCGGCCCATTGATAGTGACCGGGCCAAGTATCTCACGAAATAAGCGTCAAACGAAAAAACTACAAAGAACGAAACTCGTCTAGCTTGAAGGGGGAAACCAGATGGCGCTCTTGTTGGCCCGCTATATGACGCTGCCATAGGTCAAACGGATATCAACTGCGTTTTTTTAAATAGGAACCCCCATTTTTTACTACATATTCGTGTAGTACGTAAAGAAATATGAATGTTTTAGTTGGACCACTTTTTTCGCTTTGTGATAGATGGCGCTGTAATAGTCACAAATGTATAAGTACGTGGTATCACGTAACATTCCGCCAGTGCGGACGGTATTTGCTTCGTGATACATTACCCGTGTTAAAATGGACCGTTTGCCAATTGCGGGAAGGTCGATATCGTGTTGATGTATGGCTATTGTGATCAAGATGCCCAACGGGCGTGTGCTGTGCATGCTGCTCGGTATCCTGGACGACATCATCCAAGTGTCCGGACCGTTCACCGGATAGTTACGTTATTCAAGGAAACAGTAAGTGTTCAGCCACATGTGAAACGTCAACCATGACCTGCAACAAATGATGGTGCCCAAGTAGGTGCTTTAGCTGCTGTCGTGGCTAATCCGCACATCAGTAGCAGACAAATTGCTCGAGAATCGGGAATCTCAAAAACTTCGGTGTTGAGAATGCTACATCAACATCGATTACACCCGTACCATATTTCTATGCACCAGGAATTGCACGGCGACGACTTTGAACGTCGTGTACAGTTCTGCCACTGGGCGCAAGAGAAATTACGGGACGATGATAGATTTTTTGCACCCGTTCTATTTAGCGACGAAGCGTCATTCACCAACAGCGGTAACGTAAACCGGCATGATATGCACTATTGGGCGACGGAAAATCCACGATGGCTACGACAAGTGCAACATCAGCGACCTTTGAGGGTTAATGCATGGTGCGGCATTATGGGAGGAAGGATGATTGGACCCCATTTTATCGATGGAATCTCAATGGTGCAATGTATGCTGATTTCCTACGTAATGTTCTACCGATGTTACTACAAGATATTTCACTGCATGACAGAAAGGCGATGTACTTCCAGCATTATGGATGTCCGGCACATAGCTGGCGTGCGGTTGAAGTGGTATTGAATAGCATATTTCATGACAGGTGTATTGGCCGTCGAAGCACCATACCATGGCCCGCACGTTCACCGGATCTGACGTCCCCGGATTTCTTTCTGTGGGGAAAGTTGAAGGATGTTTGCCATCGTCATCCACCGACAACGTCTGACAACATGCGTCAGCGCATTGTCAATACATGTGCGAACATTACGGAAGGCGAACTACTCGCTGTTGTGAGGAATGTCATTACAAGTATTGTCAAATGCATTGAGGTTGACGGACATCATTTTGAGCATTTATTGCATTAATGTGGTATCTACAGGTAATCACGCTGTAACAGCATGCGTTCTCAGAAATGATAAGTTCACAAAGGTACATGTTTCACTTTGGAACAACCGAAATAAAATGTTCAAACGTACCTACGTTCTGTACTTTAATTTAAAAAACCTACCTGTTACCAGCTGTTCGTCTAAAATTGTGAGCCCTTTGTTTGTGACTATTACAGCGCCATCTATCACAAAGCGAAAAAAGTGGTCCAACTAAAACATTCATATTTCTTTATGTGCTAGACGAATATGTAATAAAAATGAGGGTTCCTGCTTTAAAAAAAACGCAGTTGATACCCATTTGACCTATGGCAGCGCCATCTAGCGCGCCAACCAAAGCGCCATTCGGTTTCCCCCTTCAAGCCAGACAAGTTTCCTACTTTGTAGTTTTTTCGTTTGACGCTTATTTCTTGAGATATTTGGCCCCGTCACGATCAATGGACCATCCTGTATACAAAACAGAGACGGTCCTGCAGTTCGGCCATTTGCATGGTACTGGAACTGTTCACTGCCAAATACGCCTCTCCTGACTGTTGCATGCAATACTATAGTAAAGTATGCTCTGTACGATTTGAAATGTCACACCACCATAAATTCATTTCCCCGCTCATACTGCTCCCTTCCAGCTCAGACGATGATATTGCGGTGCATGAGGTCGAGAAAGCATACTGACATTTGCTTTCAGATTTTCAGTTCTCTTGAAGGCTCTTCACTTACTGAGATTGACGTTGTTGCTGCTCCATGAACGTCGTCTCCTACTAATATCAAAAGTGTCTTTCTGGTGTAAAGTTATGCATATCCTTTGAGTTTGATTCCTCTGTCTCATTCTGGCTGGTCACTGCTATTTTTAGGAAGAATTCGTTCTTGATGAAAATGAAAGGCTGCGTACCTGGGAGGAGCGATGGCCGGGCGTTCGAGCCATTACGCGCTCGGCCCGCCTGTCAGTGGGCGGCACGCTGCGCCGGAATGTGCGGACCGCAGACGGATCCGCTCGTGCATATCACTGCGCCAGCCCCGCCGCGCGGCCCGCCAGGAGGAATGCCGCGCGGCGGTGAGATTGCGGCGGAGCTGTGAAAGCCGCGAAACTAGCTCTGCTTTTAATTAAACGCCGAAAATTTGCATCGCTATCCGCGGCGTTAATTAAACTTGAGCTTAGTCCGCTGCGCCATGTGCTGTTAGTTTTACATTAGGCAACTAATTTTCACTTCTAGCGATAGCGTCCATTTTATCTGATTTGGAACTGTTTCCATTTCCTTCTCAGATTGTTTACTTTAAGGCACGTAACACAGAACTGCGTCCCACTCTCTCAAGACAACACAAAAGCGATCGAATGGAATAACTTCGCAGTAACGTCATATAACTATGTATAATGAATTTTCGCTCTGCTGCGGAGTGGGCGCTGCTATGAAACGTCCTTGGCCGGTTAGAGCTGTGCCGGACCGGGAACTTTGCCTTTCGTGGACAAGTGCCCTACCTACCCAGTTACCGCAGTCACAACTTTCATCCGCCAGCACCTCGGGTAGTTCAGTCGGTAGACCACTTACCCTCGAATGGCAAAGGGCCTGTGTTCGAGTTCCGTTACAGCAGGCATTTTTGATCTGCCAGAAAGTTTCATCATTTAAATTTATTTCTTCTGTATGTTTCAGTATGTCATTACTTACTTCTTCCCCGCAGGAATGTCTTCCCTCTACCATACAACAGCCATGTATGTAGTCCATTTTCCTCTCTACATTTATACGAACTTTTAATTAAGTAACAGTTGCTTTGTGTACTACGTTTCGTTTCCCAAAACATAGAGAAGAGTTGTTTGTCAGAGTACATACCGCGTGAGGTGACGCATTGTTTACTCATTTTATTTTTATTTATTGGTTTATTTAATCTGACAGGTTTAGAGCAATCAGGCGCTCTCTTACATCTCACCAGGAATTCCACATATTTTATTTTACACATTTTACGATAAGCGTGTAATAATTTACGATCTAATACAAATTATAACTCTTAGAAACTATAGTAGTGCAGATAATCACTCAGGGTTTACATTGTTTCAGATAATAACACAGAGTCTACTTTGTTTCTTGATTAGAACAACAATAAATAAAAATTGCTGGAAGGTAGGTTTAAACTAAGAGCGCTAACAACAATGGACCTGAGAGAAAGGGGTGCAAGAAAAGGAGAAAGAGCAACTTGATGACGAACAGTTAATAAAGATAAGTGAAAAGATAACGGCGTGACTCATAGAGAAATGAAATCAAAAGGGAGAGTAATTGGTGTAAGATGGCAGCTCTACTTTACTGCTTAACGTATGGAAACTTAGCCATACCCATCAATTTTTATTTGGGGGGAGCGGGGGGTTACAGAAGGGAATGCTTCCGCTTCATCCTATAAGCAAGAGGGCATTCAGTCTGGGGTAGCTTTATCCAGAAGAGAACGGCAGCAGCAGAGGAGTTCGCGAATGTTTTTGTTTTATGAATAGGGACAGATAGGATGCAAGATGAGTAAGACCTCGTGTTTCGTTTATGAAGTGACGGCCCGTGATTGATCTCTGCTGCGAGGTACTGGGGAGCTTGCGCACTGAACAGTCGATAAGATAGACGTCACGTGTGGTAGTCAAGTAACGTGTCTGCCCTCAGTCTACCTAATTAGGCGTATGAAGCGCTGACATGGTCATACAGGCGACACAAATGTAACTGAAGGTGTGACTGCACAAGTCTATGTTTCAATTCTATGGATGCGAGTTCTGGAACTTCTTCAGGGCGTAGAAGAAAGGCAGAAGTCTTCCTGCCTTTGGCGACAGTGATCTCTGTCCAGCTGATATGCTCATTCAAAGTTTCGCCCATATACTTCGCTGTTTGTCCTCGGAGACTTCCACGGCGGTGTTCTCAAGCCCCGGCATCTCGAATAAAACACTCGAGCTTTCGATGGCTATCTGCGTCATTGTCGTCAGGAGTAAAAACCGCGGAATGTTGGGGATGTTTCTTTTTTATTTATTGTTTTTACTCGTACATCCTACTCGCCCCATATGGGTGGCGCTGGGCTTTCAGTGCGCAATCAACCCTCTCTTCGGTCAGCTGCACAAGTAAAGGTAAATTAGATGAGAAAACACTAATACAAATGTGAGATATTCATATGGATTTAAAACATTTGGATTGGTGAAAAAGTAATGGTAGTGTTTATATGTATATGAAACAAGGTGTTCGTGTTTAGATTAAAAACAGTAATAATGAAAGAATAAACAGGAAAACAACACGAATGTCGGTAAATAGAGGGGAAACTATAGGATTATTAAAGTTTTCTACGTCGTCAGAAATATATCTATCAAGTACACGGTAGGAAAAGAAAGAAAAAAAATTATGTCTCGTTATTAGTCATGGCATCACATCACGAAACCACTCTTTGTGTACTAGACAGCAGTGGGATACAACGCTCTTTTCTGATGAGACCCTGACAATACTGATATTTGTGTGTGGAGGCAACGAGAACAATGTTGATACCCTAACTGCATCACACGCCACTGCAATTATGAAGGCGAACCAGACATGTTTTGGGGTGGAATCATGTATGGCCGCAGAACACTTTTCGTGCCAATACATATGAGGATGACCGATATGAAGTACCGGAACGACGTCCTTGCACACACTGTGCTGCATTTGGTGAACATATTGCAGTGGGATTCACGCTAAGGGACGACAATGCACGACTGTATCGCCACAGTCTTGAGAACACCATGCTAGTGGAGCATAGAATCAGTCAGATCTCAGCTGCGTTTAGAATGCAAGGGCCATGCTAAGACGAGCGGTTTGCAGTCGTCCTGTCCCACCAGAACCGCTGTGTAAGACTGGTACAATATTCCACAGGCTTATCTGGACAGTTCGGTAAGGAGTATGGCTTAACGCAAGCAAAAGTGTCTCCAATTACGAGGAGGGACAGCTGGTTCATAGACGATGTGTTATGCACGATAACAGCGAGAAGAAACTTCAGCGTTTGCAATGGAATCGTCTATCAGGTTTCGCTTTTGTTTATTTGTTTGTATTTACCAAGCAGAAATGTGTTTATCTTCTTTACTCTTGTTCTGTTATGCCTTTACCTGACAGAGCAGAATCGGTTTCGTTTCCTCTTATGTTCGGTATTGGCAATAAATCATTACGCAACATTTATTTTGACCATTGTATCATTTCTTCTGCTATATCTGTTTGCTGGTTGCCAATGCGATAATAATTTATTTTACTACCGTTGGCTTGCTATGGAAATTCTTCACCTTTCTGTAATTACTTTTAAACTGATTTTACACCAGCTGTCCGTGTGACACGTCTTCGTAAGTATTGTATTTGCAGACATGCGCCTGTGACTGGACTGCAGCTGGATTAACAGCTTGTCGTTAAGTACGCCCACTACTAACTGAAAACGGCATAGTAGCCGAAAGTTACCAATAGTGCAAAATGAACAATAACTATAACTGATGACGTAATGTTGTCATTTTAGAAATTGTGTGCGACTATGGTACCCGGTCTTTCACTTACATTAGGCCCAGATAGCGGGAGCCGGCTGTCGGTTACCAAGTACCGCCTGGTGTGGGCTCCCTGTAACTGACCCTGTGAAAGATGTTAAGCACGTGCATACTGAGCTTTCCATTAGGTTAAGCTCCAAGTTCAAGGAAACGCGCGGACACTGGTGTATACATCGTGAGCCAAGCTGGCGTCTGCTGCATCAAACACCGATAAAGGCGGCCAGACGCCGAAATTAAACATTACAATAACTCCAGTAGGAAGCGGGAATGACAACACACCAACACGGGAACAAGGAGCGGTCAGACGAACAAGCTCAACAGCGGATGTAACACCTAGATGTACAAACATGAAATCGATAGCAACTGTAGACGAAATTCTGGAGGATTTTCAATCAGAGATAAAGCAGAAAAAGGTATTATCAATCACAATTACTGCACAAGTCAAGAACAAAATATGGGCATTAATACTCGGCCAAGTCAGACTTCGTTAACAAAATGACGAATTAAGAACTGAAAACGAAAGACTGCGTAGCGAGTTAGCGGCTGAAAATGCCCCTGACACAATAGACAGAATTCAGTATTTGAAAATGGAGATCGCAGCCCTAAAAGAAGAAAATCAAAAATCACGAGGCCAACATCATTGAATTTCGCAGCAGGTGGTCCCCTCACCAATCCGGAAACCAGGGTTGAAGAACAAATGGAATTTACAAGAAATAAACAGGCAACTGTCCTCTTTTTTTTAAATCAGAGTACAACCAGGTGCTAAAGCCATAAGGGAAACCTTAACTAAAGCAATAAACCTTAGACTTGATAAAATTAAAGTTAAAGCAACAAGGAATACAGCAAACACAGGTAATTCTTGAAACTGACACAAGGAGACAAGAGGAAGATTATTGAGGAAACAGCAAACTTAAAGGACGGTCGATACGAAGAACCCAGAAAACTAAGACCACTACTGGCAGCACGCAGCGTTTCAACAACACTCACAGATCGAGACTTTCTAGAAGAAATGTTTGAAATAAATCGCAGCGACGACATCACCAAAGAGGAATTTCAACAAGATGTCAAAAAAAAACAATAGAAAACAGTTCCGAAAGGGAAAATAACGGTAAATAATACGCTAGAGGTGACACTAAGGGTCAGATTACTGTTAATACACAGGGGGCTAGGGTGTACATACAGTTTGAATCATTACTCCTTAAGGACTGTGTCAGTACAAAAGTGCTGGAATTTCGGCCATTGGTCAAAAAGATGCGACAGGGAAACTAGCTGCGGGAAATGTGCGACATTCGGTCATAAAAAAATCGAATGTCGTGAAGAAACAACTGCTAGCTGTATTCCTTGTAAGAACAGGAAAAGAACATGTAACAAAGCTGGGGAATTAGAATGCCCTACTTACAAAGAACTCTACAAACGACAAATAGAAAAGGCAGAGTATGATGTCACCAACAGTGTCAGCTAGCACACACCAAAACAAAAGCAGTGGGACAACGCTCTTTGGATATCTAAGTAGGGATATGAATACAAGTATCAACTACGGAAGTGTACATACCTCTTCTCAATAAAACACCGATATGAACAGCAGCACTCACCTCGCGTAAGCAAACACAAATCATCGGCAACCAAAACAAGAGCGTGGCGACGTGCAGTAGCCTGGATGCAACGGCTGCAACGACTTGGGCTGATACTGACCACAAACTCTACAACGGACATGAATTCTCTCAATAGTTGCAACATTGTGCAACAAAAATATTTTAGCCTAACAGATTATATCGACGATGTGTGTATCTACGGCGCCATGTACTACAATGTGGTGAGGCACGTCTAATACGAACTTTTCCAGGGGACAGTACTCCAGCGACCTTTCTTAGAGTATAAGAACTGGAAGAGGAAGCCCTGAGTGAAGAAGACCTTAAAAGCAACACGCTACACACAACTGAAGTACTTAAAGATGGCGATAGAAATCCAAGATACGGTCCTGCCACATCAACAGTAGTACTATGACGCAGTCGTTAAGCACACACATCACACTTAACAGAAGTACATAGTAATGACAGCAGACGTGCGAGCCACCGTCAAGTCCATGCAGAACAGGCAGACGACACAGGCATAAAACCAGTACAGCTATCAATGAGAAACAACCGCAAACAGAAAACTTCAAACAACAAAAAGTGATTCTACACCATATGGATGCTAATTACAACATGAACACACAAAAAGCTCACACTGAAAAATCACAACAATCTTCAACTGACGAGACATCAAATCGCCCAAAACCGAAAACTACACCAAGAGATAAACACCACGAAACAGTTAATCAAAAAATATTCAAATGAGTGTGAATTTCTAAGGGACCAAACTGCTGAGGTCATCGGTCCCTAGTCTTACACACTACTTAAGCTAACTTAAAATAACTTGTGCTAAGACCAACACACACACCCACGCCCGGGGGAGGACTCGAACCTCAGGCGGGAGGGACCGTGCAGTTCGTGACATGGTGCCTCAAACAGCGCGGCCACTCCGCGTGGCTACAGTTAATCAAACAGAGTTACAAAACCCTGAAGTAAGAAACAAAATAGACTACGATGACATCGAAGAGATATTGCGACTAAGTAGACTGGAGAAGAAAGGAGTTTCTCAAACTGCACTAAGACTGACAACAAGGCTGAATCACTCATCGGGCGACACTATATGATACCCCACGACTGAACACAGAGACAGAATGATTCTAAGAACCGAAAAACTACCAATAGATAAACTCGAACTCAGTAATCTTTAACGTACATCATATGAACCTTGACAATGTCTACAAGGACTGGTAAGGACGCATGTACCTCGATTACTTCCAGAGCGAGCCTAGGTTCTTTGTTTTTGCTAAATTTCCATAGTGAAAGTTTCGCAGCTAAACTGTATGGGTAGCACGACGATGGCCGAAGAGCTTGGCAGGCTGGTGAACGACGTACGCGCGGACATATTGTGTCTGCAAGAACCGTACATACGAGATGGAAGAATTCCAGGCCTTCCGAGGCAGTACTTGCAAATCGCAGGCACATACAAGGCCAAGGCGGCAATCATTGTAGTAAACAATAACATTACAGTTACACAAATTACACAATTATGCACACAATATACGGTTACAGTCGAAATAACTTTAGGCAGGGAAACATGGATCATCTCGTCGATCTACGCCCAGTACTCATTTGATACAGTCTTTTGCTGAACTAATAAAAGATATTGCACGATTTGCACTTATCTTAACAGACACAAATGCTAGATCAATCCTCTGGCACTCTGACAGAACGGTCGCCAGAGGACAAATAACAGTCGACATTATAAACCAATGTAACCTCTTAGTTTCAAACAAACCAGGCCAGCAGCCAAGTTACCACGGAAATAATGGAGTAGGCAGCAACACAGACATTTCTCCGGCAAACAGCGCATCATTAATTGAGGTAGCGAACTGGCATCTGCTCGATAAGTGAATACGCAGTCTTAATAACGCAATAATAATATACACTAAAACAAACGCTGACACAAACACAGACACATTACAACACCCAAGGCTGCTGCTACGCAAAGCAAACTTGCAAAAACTAAGACAAGTGACTGAAGTGTTTCGTCTATGCGGCACAGTTCATACAGAAGTGTTACACAGAGCACAACCTACAGCAATACCTGCAGCACGCGACGCACCCAAACAAAGGGCACCATTGTCAACACTATAAACAAGACTAAGAAAAGACGCTCATGATAAACGAATATATTACCAAAAATCAAAGACAGCACACGAAAGAGAAATTAGATTTCAACATAATCGAGACGCTAAAACACGATACACATAGACGAAGTACATACGAGAACCGGAAAGACCACTGGGACACATATGTTAGGACAAACTTACAGAACAACATCTGGGGAGAGCCGATTAAACTGCAGACTGAGCGTATAAAGACTCCTACAGTATTATTAACACTGAGGAAACCAGATGGCACTACCAAATCATGCTGGAGATGCACAGGACAGTATCCCCTTAACAAATTACTTCCTGACGATGACCACACTCCGGACAACCAACTGCACACGGCCCTTCACAGACTACTTTATGACAAATACGAAAACGAAGGTATCACCATCCCTTTGTTCACGAGAAAGTTGCACTGTAAATGCACAAAATAAATAACAAAAAGGCTCCAAGCCCTGATGGTATCCACCCTGAAACCATCAAACAAGGTGCTCCACTTATCGTACCATACATGACAGACTTGCTGAAAGACGCTCTACCAGAAGGACGAATACCGAATATATGGAAGAAGGCAAATGAAGTTATAATCAAGAAAGTGGACGACAAAGACCCGACTGACCCTAAGACATACAGACCAATATGCCTCATTAACATTCTGGACAAGGTACAGGAGAGATTGCTGTGCGACAGACTTCAGTCGCACTGGCAGCTCTTCGGCCTTAGCCCATATCAGTTTGGTTTTGGACCGCATAAATCCATCGACAACGCAGTAAACAGGGCCACAGAAATGACACAGACTGTACATGACAAATACATAGTAGCAATCGTAATTGACATAGCTGGTGCTTTCGACAACCTTTGGTTGCCGGCGCTGTTTGCTAGACTTAGAGAGATGAACGTGCACTGGCTCTATACAACGGCCATAGAGATTAATGTAAAAACAGTATCGACGAATGTAAGACTGGTCGCCAAAAGCTTATAAAGAGGGTAAGAAAGGGTTGTCCGCAAGGATTCATTTGCTGACCGATTTTCTGAGACATAGCCGTAGAACCACTACTCAATGCACTAGAAGACAACGACGTTGCTAATAGGGTAATTGCGTACGCTGGTAACCTCATGGTCATAGTATCTGCAAACTCCACGTCCCAATTAGAGACTAAAGCCACGCGGCTCCTTGCGTTCGGCGGTGAATAGTGTACGAACAACAAACTCAGAATAGCAACAAATAAAACTTTTTACCTACTTCTAAGAGGCACGCTGAAAAATTGCAGTTAAACACCACATCTATAAAAAGGAAAGCTGTGAGAAGATACCTTGGCATTTACATTGACGAAGATTTACACTTAATCTAACATGCCAGACTGACAATTAACAAAGCGATGAAACTGATGCATAAACTTGCAAGACTGAACGCAGACTACCGCTTCAGACAATGAGGACATATTACACAGCACTCTTTGAGTCAATAACTTGTTTTGTGGCTAGTGCTTGGGCACACTGATTATGCTTAGGTACGCATAAAACCATTTTGAGTCGCGGCCAGAGGAGTGATCTACTCAGAATTTCGGGGGCTTTCGGCACGACCTCGATTGAGGCACTGTGCGCGGTACTGGAAGTTTTCCTTGCAGACTTTACATTTCTCCACAGAGCAGCTGCATACTGGCTGAAGCGGGGAGGACGCGACAAAATAAGAGAAATAGCTAGAGAACAAGACATAACCGGAAATTAAGTAAGTGGAGAATTGATACATGGCAGACAGGACGGGACACAACTGTTAAGGAAAGACGAGTCTACTCTTTCTTCCCCAGTATACAAGAGCGAGAGAGTTTGAAGTACATACGAGGTGTGTTCAAAAAGTATGGTGACTTTATATTTTTATGAAAAAATATTTGTTTATTCATCTATATTTATTGTCCCCTTCAAAGTAATCCCCCTCAGATACGTACACTTGTGTCAATGCTTCTTTCAATCCTCAAAGCACTTCTCTTAAGTAATTTCGGGTACAGCCTTGAGTAGGCTACATCCAGCGATGCAGTTTTTATTTTCTCAGTCTTTGAAAATCGTCGTCCTTTCATAGGTCTCTTCAGTTTTGGGAACAGGAAAAAAATCACAGGGGGCCAAATCCGGTGAGTATGGTGGGTGAGACATGATTGTCGTGTTGTTTTTGGCCAAAAAATCTCCCACAAGCAACGATGAATGAGCAGATGCACTGTTATGATGCAAAATTCCACAATTCCGGACGTTTTTTTACGTCTTGCTTCTCGCAAACGGCGCATAACGTCAAGGCAATACCCTTTATTGGCCGTACGACCTTGAGGCAAAAATTCATGATGCACCACGCCATGGTAATTGAAAAAAAAAAACGGTGAGCAGAACTTTGACATCTGATGGAGCTTGGAACTTGGCGTGCTTTTTTCGGTCTTGGCTATCAGGAATGCTTCCATTGGGACGATTGGGCTTTGGTTTCGACGTCATAACCGTAAACCCATGTTTCGTCACCAGCTGTGACCCTTTTGAGCAAATCAGGATCATCACTGACGTCATTAAAGAGCTCCTAAGCGATGTTCATGCAACGGTTCTTCTGATCAAAATTGAGAAGTTTTGGAACAAACTTCGCTGACACACGTCTCATGCCCAAAATATATAAAAAAAAAAATTGCATGACACGAGCCGACCGATATGACAATGTCCTGAGCAACTGCATTCGACGATTTTCCAAAACAATTTCCTTCACAGCTTCGACGTCATCATCTGTTGTTGATGTATTGGGGCGTCCAGACCGAGGTTCCTCATAGGCATCTTCTCGGCCGTCTTGAAAGAGCTTGTACCACTTGTAAACATTTTTTTTTTACTTAGAGCAGACTCACCGTATCCCACTGTCAATATTTCAAGTGTTTTAGAGCACCTGACATCATTTTTCACGCAAAATTTGATGCAAATTCTTTGCTCCATTTTTTACAATAATCGAAAATCGTCGAGAACACTGAGACACGTCTAAGCTTTGTATCTGTCAAAAGCAAACGAAGTATGCTATACACTTGAAACTGTGAAAATATGTTCGGGACATGTGTACCAACATAAAAAACAAAAGATCGATAGTCGAATGTAGGTTGCCCCACGCAATTTGAAAAGTCACTTTACTTTTTTAACTGCCGTTGTAAATCAAACATGCGGGATGGTGCACTTTCTCACGGGCCATGGCCCGTATCCTGGCCTAAACCAGACTCACGTTTGTGCCTGTGGTGACAATGGCACGCCGGCCGTTTTGGCCGAGCGGTTCTAGGTGCTACAGTCTGAAACCGCGCGACCGCTACAATCGCAGGTTCGAATCCTGCCTCGGGCATGGATGTGTGTGATCTCCTTAGGTTAGTTAGGTTTAAGTAGTTCTAAGTTCTAGGGGACTGATGACCTCAGAAGTTAAGTCCGATAGTGCTCAGAACCATTTGAACCATTTTTTTTTTTTGACAATGGCACGCCTGAACACATAGCACTCGTCTGCGATGCCATAGGACGCATAAGACCGAGTTTAGAAAACCAGGACATAGGACAGTTATGACTGGAAATCTATAAACAACATCGCAGACGAAGTATTGGGAGCACTATACGCGACATAAAAACAGGAGAGCCCATACTCAAGTATAAGACAGTACACAGTAAACGGCACAGACACAAGCATAGATACGGAATCGGATGCTTCATCAAACACAGGACATCATACATAAACATACAAATGTAGCTAAAGAAAGCGAAGGTTCTACAACACTACGTCGAATTAATCTGAAAAAAAGCTCTCTATGCAGCTGTTTGTTATAACATTTTATACCATTAACACTATCTGAATATGTGACATTTCTTCTTTTTTCGCTACAGCAGGTGTGACTGCTTCGAAGTCTTACCGAGCCCTCGCACCTGTTGCAGCTGACTATGACATTTAAATCAGCTCCCAATCTCCATTTTTACCTTAAGGTCGGAAACACATTGTAGCATAACTAATCAATACATTAAATTAAGTATTACCACTGTCAAGGCTACACATTTTTAACAGACGTAACCAGACATGCAAAAGGTATAAAGGGAAGAACTGTCACATCATTGGTAAGTCAATTTTCCATCTCTTGTTTCTTCCATTAAATACACTTTTAAATTTAAATTAAAATACATCTATAACCTATTTTTATCTCATTGGTATCATTATCTAAGTTAGCAATAAGTTTAAACAGAATTGCTTATATGCGTTTATTTGTTTTTTAATATATTTCTTGTAAAATTTTCAACAACAAAAAAGAAATGTACTAGTAATAAAACTGAATATGAAATTTCCTGGCAGATTAAAACTGTGTGCCGGACCGAGACTCGAAGTTGGGACCTTTGCCTTCCGCGGGCAAGTGCTCTACCAACTGAGTTACCCAAGCACGACTCACGCCCCGTCCTCACGGCTTTAGTTCTTCAATAAAACCGAAGTTGTATGACAGAACATGTAAAATCACACAATGTAGGACCTGCTATATAATAACAGGTAGCAGGTCTTTATTTAAGAAATAAATAAAATAAAAATAAAAAATAGATACCCGGTCGAAAGAAAGATTAAAAAAAGGAAGAAGGTCGGTGCACATCTGTGAGGTGCCGCGTTGTTGGTCACGTTGAGGACGGACTGAGAATTTCCAGACGGGGTATTCGCACAGGTGAGTGTTTGCCCGGCCTGAGTGGCTGGTTGGCTGCAGCTGGCGGCGGCCAGAGGGCGCTGTGTGGGCGGACAGGCGTAACTCTGCCGCAGGGTGCCATCCGTCAGCTGCGACGTGGCAGCCAGCCCGCCTGACAAATCGCTTTCTCCGGCTGGCAGAACGCCTCGGTGTGCCGCCCACCTACACGTACAGACGCTGACGTAAGGAGTAAGGAACGACGGACCGTAGCAGAATGAAGCATTCAGCCACCAAAGTAATTAAGGGGGGACGTTCACGAAACTGGCCGAAAATGTCAATTTTCAATTTATTTTTTATTTATTAAGAGAACTCATGAACAAATGTGTGACGTGACACGCCCGTCACGCCCACTTTTTCAAACAATACTACAATACTAGCTTGGTGACAACGATTCCGTGGGTTACTTTCAAGCTAACGTGCACGGGACACATCTAGAAGGCCGTGAGAAATAGGTGAGCATTAACAAAACAGACAAACTACAAAGAAGGATTCCTGACCGGAAACGGAGGAAAGAAGGTCCTACGAATATGTGTCCGAAAGCAGATCGTCCCAGAACACAGTAGAGAGTTGCACCAAATCCACGTCACAACAGATGTTTAAAGTGGCCGCCATGGGATGCAATGCACGCATTCACACTTCGCATCTTGGATTGGCGCACTCTTTCGCACGTTACAGTCTCTCTCCGAATACCGCCGGCAGTGGTGCCCGAGCGGTTCTAGGCGCTTCATTCCGGAACCGCGTGACTGCTACGGTCGCAGGTTCGAGTCCTGCCTCGGGAATGGATGTGTGTGATGTCCTTAGGTTAGTTAGGTTTAAGTAGTTTTAAGTTTTACGGGACTGATGACCTCAGATGTTAAGTCCCATAGTGCTCAGAGCCATTTGAACCATTTTTCTCCGAATAGCGCCATAGGCGTTGTGATCACGCTGTTGAAGGGGCTGTACATCGGGAACTGGTTTAGTTTACACAGCGCTTTTAAGATGCCCCCAGACGCAAAAGTTCAGTGGGTTTAAGTCCGATCATACAGCAGGCCATGTTACAGGGTCTCCGCTTCCTGTCCAACCTTCGGGGAAGATGTTGTCGAGGTGTCGGTGAACTGTAATGCGGAAGTGGGATGGCTGTCCGTCATATTCTCAAGCAGCCCAGGCAGAGTATCGCGCGGGAAGTCCAAGTACATTCCTCCGTGGAGGCGTTGTGACGCAATAATCGATCCAAGTATGTGGTCGCCAAGAATCTCTGCCCATACATTGATGCTGACCCGATGCTGATGAAACGCCTCAACTATTCCCCGAGGATTGTCTGTGCTTCTTGGTGACAATTATGCAGATTGATGATGCCAGTTCTGGTAAACGTTGCTTTGTAGCTAAAGAGGATTGACGACAGAAATACGTCAACAGTGATTGTCTGATGCAAAAACCTTCGACAAAATCCTTCCAGTAAAGGGAAATCCTCTTCTGGTAACCGTCACACTCGTTGCGGGTGCTAGGGATAGCAGGGTTGTCATGCAGGATACATATAGTCGTACTTTGGCTTACACCATGTTGGCGGGCCACTGGCCTGGAGCTTGTACTAGGATTCGTCTCAGTGTCCTGTAGAACTTGGTCCCCTAAATCTGGTGTATGCACAAACGCCGCCTCTCGGCACTTTCGTCTGTCTGTAAGGAGAACCATGAAATTTATTCAATTCAGGAATCCAGAAGCAAGCAGAATTTCAACATCGCCCAAATAACTAAGCCCGATACTTACTCTGGAACCAAACAATCTACAGGAATTGAAGTTCATTTCAGTTTCATAAGGGGCATAAGAATGCAAGGAGCACTCTCAGAAAAACTACTTTTCTATTTTTATTTATTTACTCTATGTTTTTAAGAAAAAACAGGAGGTGGTAACTCCTGCGTTGTGGACTTTGGGCTTTCCGATATTTCTGCTTGTGTGCAATGCAAAACCATTACAAGGCTAACAGAAAGTTGTACAGAGCTCTTCAGACTTTAACTCTCAAGTAAACGTTCAAAATGGCTTGATATAGCATCCACCAGTGAACGTAGAACAGAAGTAACATTTGGAGTGGTTCTTTCCATCTTTGAGTAGATTACTTAGGTTCAAGGTGCTTCATTGTTATATTCAGTATTTATATCATCAGGCTTCGAGTTATTTCATATGACGAATAGAATACTATATATCATAGTGTACCTGAAACAGGTCCTTGTTAGACACAAACGTTAAAGAGTTGCACCGACAGATGCGCCCTGGATGGGTGTGGTGTTATGAACTAAGAAATAAACAAACGTATACTGTACACGTTTTTAATGGAATATCTACACTGAAGAGCCAAAGAAACGGGTGCACATGCCTAATATCGTGTAGGGTCCCCGCGAGTACGCAGAAGTGCTACCACACCACGTAGCATGGACTTGACTTATGTCTGAAATAGTGCTGGAGAGAACTGACACCGTTAATCCTGCAGGGCTGTCTATTAATCCGTAAGAGAACGAGGGGCTGGAGATCGCTTCTGAAAAGCACGTTGCAAGGCATCCCAGATATGCTCAATAACATTCATGTCTGGGGAGGCTGGTGGCCATCGGAAGTGATAAAGCTCGTAAGTTCCTGGAGCCACTCGCTACGAATTATGGACGCCTGAGGCGGCGCATTGTCCTGCTGAAACTGCACAAGTCCATCGCAATGTACAATGGACATGAATAGACGCAGGTGATCAGACAGGATGCTTATGTAAGTGCCACCTGTCAGAGTCGTATCTAGACATGTCAGGAGTTCCATATCACTACAACTGCACACGCCCCACACGATTACAGAGCCTCCACCAACTTGAACAGTTCCCTGCTGACATGCAGGGTCCATGGAGTCATACATGTCCATCTGCTACAATCTGAAGCGAGACTTGTCCGACCAGGCAACATGTTTCCAGTCATCAACAGTCCAATGTCGGTGTTGGCGGGTCAAAAAATGGTTCAAATGGCTCTGAGCACTATGGGACTTAACATCTGAGGTCATCAGTCCCCTTACTAACCTAACGACATCACACACATCCATGCCCGAGGCAGGATTCGAACATGCGAGCGTAGTGGTCGCGCGGTTCCAGACTGAAGCGCCTAGAACCGCTCGGGCACACTGGCCGGCGTTGACCGGTCCAGGCGAGGTGTAAAGCTTTCTGTCTTGCAGTCATCAATGGTACACTAGTGGTCCTGTGGCTCAGAAAGCCCATATCGATGATGTTACGTTGAACATGTTACGCTGACACGGCCCAGTCTTGAAATATGCAGCAGTTTGCGAACGGCTTGCACTTCTGTCACGATGAACGATTTCTTCGGTCGTCGTCGGTCCCGTTCTTGCAGGATCTTTTTCCCGCCACAGCGACGTCGAACATTTGATGTTTTACCGGATTACACTCTTGAAACGGTCGTACGGGAAAATCCTCACTTCATCGCTAGCTCGGAGTTTCTCTGTCCCGTCGCTCGTGCGCCGACTACAACACCACGTTCAAACTCACTTAAATCTTGACAACCTGCCATTGTAGCAGCAGTAGCCGATCTAACAACGGGGCCAGACGGTTTTTGTCTTATATAGGCGTTACCGTATTCTGCCTGTTTATATAGCCCTGTATCTGAAATACGCATGCCTGTACCAGATTCTTTGGCAATTCAGTGTATAATACCACGCTTATAAGGCGGATACCACTTCGTAGTTTAAATCAGGCAAATGTCTCTATAATGAAGCGTGTACATAAAACTGTTTAATCTCTACAGCTCAAGTAGCACATGAAATATATACTAACGGTTTCGTGAGAAAATAACATTACACCATAAGAATGGAAAATCATAAGATGGGAACACAACCGTCAGTACGCGGGACCTGAAGGAAATTAATTTCCGACACAGTGACAACAGACAATTTCTATGCATCCGGTTTATTCACATTGCATAAGTGCACAGTGCGTTCGTGCCAAACATACACAATGACAGTCGTCCGTGCGACAGACCACGGTTCCTTCCGCTTAGTCATAACCAAGTAAGGGAGTCGGCCGAAGTGGCCGTGCGGTTAAAGGCGCTGCAGTCTGGAACCGCAAGACCGCTACGGTCGCAGGTTCGAATCCTGCTTCGGGCATGGATGTTTGTGATGTCCTTAGGTTAGTTAGGTTTAACTAGTTCTAAGTTCTAGGGGACTAATGACCTCAGCAGTTGAGTCCCATAGTGCTCAGAGCCATTTTGAACCATAACCAAGTAAACACACCGTCTACCCGTGACGGGAGTTCCTTCACAGCGAGCGACAACTTCCTGCTTACTCACTGCACTCCTTCTAACTCGCCGTCGCTGTCACCACATTTCCGCACTGCGCTCGAGCAAATAAACCCTTGTTCTATCAGACAGGCCACAAGCACAGTCGATATGGAGTATGACCAACATGGAATAAAAGTTCGGATTTTTCCAACCTACGATATAGTGCCGACCGCGGCACACTTGCGAGGAACGATGTCAAAAGCCATCTGCAGATCTAGAAATATGGAATTAATACGATAACTCTATGGAAAACACTCATTATTTCCTGTGAATAAAGAGCTAGTTATGTTTCACACGAACGACATTTTCTGAATCTGTGCTGACTATGTCAACAGATCGTTTTCTTCGACTTAATTCATAATGTTTGTATACGGTATACGTTCCAGAATATTACTGCAAATCGACGTCAGTGATGTAGGTCTGTAATTCAAGGAAGTACTCCTCTTTCCTTTCTTGCTCATCTTTCCCGTTTTAGGTATAGATCTTTCACCGAGCTAGTGGTTGTACAGTATATGATTACTAACATGGAGATACAGGGTGACAATTATCGAACTACAGTAAATAAATTTCTCATAACTTCTGAACGGTTTGCGTTAGGACGCTCAAACTGGACGGTTGGCCAGGGGACATTATGGGTATTAATATGCCCTGTATGGTTTGGTTTAGCGATAAAGACCACTTTCATTTGGATGGGTTCGTCAATAAGCAAAATTGGTGCATTTGGAAGACTGAGGATCCGCATTCTGCAATCGAGAAGTCTCTTCATCCTCAACGAGTGACTTTGTGGTGTGCAACGTCCACTCGCGGAATAATCGGTGCGATATTCCTTAACGGCACGATGTCTACCGAACGGTTCGTGAAGGTTTTGGAAGATGGTTTCATCCACAGTATCCAAAGTGACCCTGATTTCGACAAGATGCGGTTCATGCAAGACGGACCTCGACCCCATCGAAACAGGAGAGTGTTTGGTGTCCTGGAGGAGCACTTTGGAGACCGCATTCTGGCTCTGGTGTACCCAGAGGTGGCTGGCATGGGCCTCGATTGGCCGTCATATTCTCCGGATGTGAACACAAGCGACTCCTTTTGTGGGGTTATATTAAAGACAAGGTGTACAGCAATAACCCGAAAACCATTGCTCAGCTGAAAACAGCCATTCAGGAGGTCATCGACAGCATCGATGTTCTGAAATTTCAGCGGGTCATGCAGAATTTCGCTATTCCTCTGCGCCACATCATCGCCTTGATGTCATGCATATAAAACATATCATCACCTAAACCACAATACCTGTAGTGATGTTTACATTTTGAATAAAGTGAGTGCACGCCGTAGGGTTGTAACTAATTTCGTTTTTTTTTTTAAATATATTTCAAGAATTGTCACCATGTATTAGCATACTTTGAAAGGAACCTAATACGTATACAATCTGGACCAGAAGACGTGTCTTTGCTAAGTGATTTAAGTAACTTCGCTATACCGAGAATGTCGACTGCTAAGTTTCTCATGTTTGCAGCTAATCTTCATTGGAATTCTTGAATATTTACCTCGTCTTCTCTGGTGCAGGAAATTCGCAAAACCGTGTTTAGTAAGGTTTAGTAAGACGGCTTTTGTGTCGCTGACATCAGTAACATTGCCGTTGCTATCGTATACTGAAGGTAGTTATTGTATCTTGTCGCTGGTGCACTTTAGGTACGATCAGAATTTCTTTGCATGTTTTTCCCAGATTTCAAGGCAGAGTGTCGTTGTAGAAATATTAAAAGCATCTAGCTATGATGAACGCGCTAAATTTATAGCTTCTGCAATACACTGCCCATCTTGGAGACTTTGTATTCTTTTAACCTTGGGGTGCTTTTATCGTTGTTTCTGCAGCTGTGTTCTGACCTGTCATGGGGATCAATACGGTCTCTTGTTAATTTATTTGGTAGAAGTGTCTTAATTTGCTGCCGATATTACTCCAGTTAATTTACGCCACACCTGGTAGACGCTTACATAGTCAATTTGGAAGGAGAGGAGACTATCTCTTAGGAAGGCGTTAAGCAGATTTTTATCTGCTCTTGTAAATAAATATATTCTGCTTCTATTTTTGGTGGATTTGGATGCCGTGGTATTCAGTCTCGCTATAACGACTTTGTGGTTACTAACTTCTGTATTTGTTATGATGGTCCCTGGCTATTCAGGATTATTTATTGCTAAGGGCTAAGCATGGCTTTGCAACCATTTTTTCGGAGAAAGTATTCAGTACGATTTTATATTACATTTTATGCATCACACCGATTATGAACACGTATTTTCGCCAACATATCGAGGGTAGACTGAATCACCACCAACTATAGGGTGGGGCAAATAAAAGTGGCCTCGACGACTTGTGGCAGCATTAACGGACGAGGAAAAGACCTACAGTCATTTCCAACAGAATGGACCAACTGTCCATACAGCCGGTAGAACCATGGAGCACATTTACACGATCTTAAAGCCTGACAGAGTTGTTAGCAGAGGTGAGACTGGTAACAGCGCTAGCAGCTCACCCTGGTCACCTGATCCGTCATTGTGTGGGTCCGCAGCTCGTGGTCTCGCGGTAGCGTTCTCGCTTCCCGAGCACGGGGTCCCGGGTTCGATTCCCGGCGGGGTCAGGGATTTTCTCTGCCTCGTTATGACTGGGTGTTGTGTGTTGTCCTTAGGTTAGTTAGGTTTAAGTAGTTCTAAGTTCTAGGGGACTGATGACCATAGCTGTTAAGTCCCATAGTTCTCAGAGCCATTTGAACCATTTTTTTGTCAGTGTGTGGAGCCCTCAAGCCTAAGGTTGTATTGCAGCGGCCCTCATAGTCTTCAAGAACTGCAGCAGTTCCAGCAGTCCAACTTCGATCTGCCTTCAGCAACTTGCTGACCAGGTCCCAGAAATGCCAAGATAAGAATGACGGTCACTTTCAACATCTGTTGCTCAGGTTTGTACTGTATTTCCTTTCATCTGCTGTATTTCTTTGTACCCTGAAACTCTGTTCTCGGGGCCACTTTTATTTGCCCCACCCTGTATAATTTTTAGGTGGAATCCTAAGTTAAATGAGACTCAAGTTTTCTTTGAATCTTTCAGCAACTATATCATATGAGTCGTGGTGTCGCTAAAAGAAGTCAGTTACTAATTTTTTTTCCGTTTCTCAAGTATAACCTCTATTCATACTAACTCACAGGAACTGTCTACTTCAATTTCACCACAAAATAAAGTACTTCTAGAATCAACAAACAGTACACTACCAACAGTGTTTAATCTGTCCTTTCCGAACACTGTAAGGTCCTTTGTAAAAATCTTGATTGAACTTATCTCCGGCTTTAGCCAGGATTAGAGCTTCTGTGTTTTCTATTACCACTAGGAGCACTGACTCTTTCCCAACACAACTCGATAGTTTACGACTATGATACTGATTGTCCCTAGTTCTACCCCCATCCTGTGTTTGACCTTCATCTTTTGAGGCTGTGGCTACGTTTGTGTTTTCCTAAGACTCTCTAATCTAAAAAAATTGTCCAGTTGGCTCCACATAGCCGTAGCTACCCGTGTAGCCACCTCCTGTGTGTAACTGACCGCTGATCTACTTAGCGGAACGCTTCCCTATAGTGAAAGTCAAGAAATCTGGAACCTACACGGCTGTAGAACCCTCTCAGCTTCTGATTCAGACCCTCCACTCAACTCTGTACCAAAGCTATGCTACCAGTCTTGTCGGCAGTGCTACAGATGGCGAGTTCTGCTATCATATCGAATTCAACACTGGCAGTCTTTACTTCAGTTAGCTGCCGGAACCAGAGAGTATGTATTCTAACCGGAAGATACAAAGTGACACACGTCATTAGTACCGACGTAAACCATCACCTGCAGCAGATTGCACTCTGCGTTCAAGGCATCTGGAAGAATCCGTTCCACATCTGGTATGACTCTCCCCAGTATGCATATAGAGTGCACGCTGCACTATATTTCTTCATCTCCTTGGCAGCCACATTTCTAAGGGGCCAAATAATGCATCCACCAACATTGGAGTTCCCAACTGTCTGTAATCCCACCATCTGTGGATGCCCATATCTTGCAAGAGAAGACGCTTCCCCTGAAACGGGGCAAACAACTACATATGGCTCGGGATCTTTGTCATCCAAAAATAGCACCTGAAATCCGTTTCTCAGACGAACTATGTAGGCTTTTCAATCGGCCCAATGGAAGTTGTGCTGCCTCAAAGGACCTCCCACCTCAAGACAGGCAGTGGTCGCGCCTGCCACTGTAGGGCATCAATAGGGAGACGTGTGGGTCGTGGTGAATGTCTCTTCGATCCCCATATCCCGTCGCCACATCGACGCCCATTGGCAACAGCTTGAAGATGCATTATCGAAGCATGCACCATCTGGAGCTGTGAGCGAAGGGTCACCAACTCAGCCTGTATCTGACCACAGTGGTCACAGTGCATACCCATACTAAAGACGGCAGAACTCTACACTACACAGGTATTAAAACGCTGGACTGTTCCTAGTAAACACACAAACGCTCAAGAAACTTAAGAATTAAACTATTCAATGCAGAGGTAAATAAAGCCGCTCCTAATTAGAAGCACGTAAAGTAGTACTTAAACGAATGCTGTGCTCTCCTCTGGTGTTGCTGCAGCGGAAACTAGCACTCAACTGATAGTATTGTGGAGAACAAAGTTCCGAATTGAAAAAAAAAATATAACTTTCCCATCTTTAATGTAAAATTGTTCGCCCCAATAGCTGAGTGGTCAGCGCGGAGGTCTGTCACGCCAAGGGGCCCGGGTTCGATTCTAGGCTGGGTCGGAAATTTTCTTCTCTCAGGAACTGGTTGTTGTGTTGTCCTCGTTATCATTTCATCATCATCAATGGAAGGCAACGGGAAACCACCACTGGAATCACTTCCCTAGACGCTCATGCGGTGGACCTCTCTGACGAGGCTTGTCCCCTGACAAGACCTGCCTTAAGCCAGAACACAAAGTATGTATAATGTAAAATTCATATTGTCCTTGTTGGGGTTTGTGTTAATATTTCCATTTAATCTACAGGCGAATAATTAAAAATGCAGGCAGATGGATCACAGTTCATAACTTTCCTCGATCTTGATTGTCTGCAAGATTTACTTGTAACCAAGCAGCTTTCATGTTTACTTATTGCCCTCAAAGGGACAAACTGAAAAACACAGTAACTGCTTCGTAAGCTATGCAATAGTTTACGCCACATAGAAGGTTTTGCACAGAGTGCAGCGGAGAGATTTTTAAGCATTTTTTTTGGTTTTTAATATACTTGGAAATTCTTCTAGAGTGTCAAACACCGCATCCATCCTAGTGTACTAAGAACATGTTCTTTAGCCAAGCAAAATGTATTAGTTTCTCGTAGACACATATCAAGGCATACTTTATAAAATCGATAAAATGGTTATTTATGTATCTTCAGTCAACAATTGAATATCAGCCATATTAAGCTGTCTATTCCAGATACAGATCCAAGTGCTGCCCTTTGCATGTGACCCCTAGTTTTTCATTGTATAATCTGCGACATTTCATTGCATAACCCTTATAACGCGTCAGACTATCTCTTAAGCGCACGGGCGTGTGGGTGGCACCCAAGGCGATTTGTTTCTAATACGCCTCTTGCTGTCCCATTGTCATTCTCGTATAGAAGACATGGTAGTTTTGTCTTGACGCCGTGTCTTTCAGGGATGAAGTTGGAGAATTTACCATGTAGATAACTGTTAAATATATGACGCACTTCTTTCTTTAACATCACAGACCGTGCTTTCTCTAATTGTTCTTGGCTGTCCACTAGTACACAGCCGCTCCATCCAGCAGCAACGTGATACCTGTTCAAGCCTCATCACTGTAATATCAGAAATAAGACACGTGCAAGTTCGAATACATAACCAGGTCTCGACTTGGCTGAGACCTTGGTGATGAAGTACACATACAAATCTTAACACAGTTACCCTGATACCATACGCATGTGGTCTTCATCCTACGGCTCCCCTCTCCCTCCTCGCACATGTACGCATCTAGCATAATATTGTGCACCTAGCAGCGGCAAAGTCCTTTCTGTAGTTTAAAACTGATCCAATAAAATACATTTCATTAGCATTCATTTGCTAAGCAGGTAAACTTAAAGTTCTGTACCCACATTTTGCTAGAACACGGGGAGAAGTAGGAATGTCTACCCAAGAGGATGTGGAATGTTTTAATATTATTACTATACAGAAAACAGGCGGCACAATTAAAACTGCAAAAGTTATTGGGTGAAAGAAGTGCTGTAAAGGGAGCATGTAAGCATATGAACGGTACTGTGTGGATTCAAGTACCTGGGGGCAGACTCGATGGCCGCATATGCTATGCCGTGACCGTCGGACTCTGACAGGTGGTGTATCGGGTTTAGCCAACTAATATGAGGTTATGATAAATAATACAGACTTTAGACACGGAACAAGCATTGAGATACTTAGAGATTCCACTGTGCCTTGAACCAAGTACATACAAAAATCGAACAACAACCGTTTCTGGGGGCCAATTGCACCTTAATATGCAAGTTACAGAAGTAACGCTAATATCTATACATATTTTGATAAATAATACAGATGTGTAAATAACATTGTGATACTTAATTAGAGAGGGTCCATTGCGCCTTGCACCAAGTAGATACAAAGATCGAACGATAGTTATGACTGGGAGACAAGTGGGGTACAGAGAACAAGATGACCAACTCCAGGGTGCACATTATTTGCCTGTGTCGTTTTACTGGCTGGTAAAATACTGGACTGTGACTGGGACAGCACAGTGTATATATATATATATATATATATATATATATATATATATATATATATATATATATATATGTGTGTGTGTGTGTGTGTGTGTGTGTGTGTGTGTGTGTTTGTGTGTGCTTTCTGGTTTTCTAACTCTCTGATTGGCCTATTTCCAACAAAGACGTGTGACTTAAGAAGGAATTGAAGATTGAGGAACGGCCGATGTGCATATTTGGCTCAAAGAGTATTTTTCTCTCCTATTAAAAAGGTATTTCAGAAAGAAAGCATTTAAAATTTATTCGTGAAAAGTAGACCAACAGAGAAAAAATACTGGCGGGTAGATTTAAACTGTGGACATTGGCATCAATGGTTGTGAGAGGGAGTGTCAGAGAGAGAGAGAAAGTGGAACGTGATAAAACACAAATAGTAAAAAGAAAGGAAAAAGAAATGTAAATAGAAAGAGGCATAAGTGGGAGATGACTGGAGCATCAGTTTTATAGTTTGACGGACAGAAGTGGGCGTATATTTTAAGCGAGGCAGGTTATGATTTAATATCCTGTCAACGACCAAGTCATCAGAGCAGAGCACAAACGTTGGTACGAGAAATGTAGGGAATGGAAATCGGTCGTGTCCTTTCAAAGAGAACGCCTTAAGTCATTTAGGGAAACCACAGACCATGTAAATTTAGATAGTAGGATGGGACTTTCAACCACCCTCCTCCCGAATATGAGTCCGTGTCTCCCCACTGCGTCACATGAACTGTCCCTGCAAACGGATTGCAGTGACTTGAAACGCAATATTCAGAGTCAGGATAAGATTCCATGATTACAGGATTATGGGAGCTTACTCCTGAGACAGTAATAGAGACTTTACACAAAACCATAGTAGACAAATCAGAGAAAGAAAAATCGGAGAATGGCAAAATGGCTGTTGCGTAGCTTTCATTTATCCTTCTCATAAGAAGGGAAACACGACACTGGCGAATAATTTATGTCGTTCAAATGCTTCAAATGGCTCTAAGCACTATGGGACTTAACATCTGAGGTCATCAGTCCCCTAGGGATAGAACTATTTAAACCTAACTAACCTAAGGACATCACACACATCCATGCCCGAGGCAGGATTCGAACCTGCGACCGTAGCAGCAACGCGGCTCCGGACTGAAGCGCCTAGAACTGCCCAGCCACAGCGGCCGGCTAATTTATGTGGCATTATCTTGTGACGTGCAGCATCCTCTTACTGTCCATCTTAAAATCATTATAATAGTAAGTTAAGCATAAACTGGGAGAACGTCAAGAATTATTCCAAACAGATCGGTTGACAGTAGCAAAAATATTGAAAATATTAATAAGATAGTACATGCTGAGAGGAAGAAAATAAGTGCATACCCTCAAAGATTTTAAAAAGTCATATCATTACGATTTCGTGAAAAGATGCTGTAGATTATAAGAGCAAACCTGACTAACCCAAAGCAGAAAATAAATTTTCAGTTATGTTGCTTTACGCCTTTTGAAACCACCACAAGAGTTCGACAGGGACATGGCCTCCTGCCACTCTTGTTCAATTAGGTACTGACAAACTGACAAAGATAGTACAAGAATGATGCAAGGAATTAAAACTTCGGAATCTACTTAAACCTCTGAGGATTCGGAATGAGGAGAATTGTGGTGGAATAGGATGTTTAGCTTTTGCAGATGATAGAGCCATAATAACAGAAGATATTGAAACAGGAACACAACAATCTGGGATGCAAATATCTTTTGAAAAATAGAAGTAATGATAAATATAAAGGACAATACAACCCAGTATACCTCCAGATACGGAACGGTAAGAGGTATGTACAACATTAAAAATCCAGACAAACGTGTTACAGGTAACAGGCTGGATAAGGGAGCAATGAAATAAAGAGCCAGAAAAATTAAAACAGATCACCAAATCACATAAAATATTTAAAACAAAGAATGCTTATCCATAAAAATGAAAAAAAAAATCATTAAAACCATACGACAATACCAGTGTGTGTATATGCATCCGAGTGTGTTGTCTTCTCTGAGAAAGCATTTAGAAAGAAATCAAATATCTTAACACAGCGTAACTGGATTCAAATTATAAAAGTGAGATCTACGTAAAAAAGGTAAATAAGAACGTTATTCTCAAATAGAAAAAAAAGTCAGGACACAATGCACAAACGCACAATTCGGTTTTATGACCAAGAAAGAGCAATGAATGATTCTAAATGGACGAAATTCATGTTCAACATCTTAGACCGAAAACAGATACAAGATTTAAATATGCAATCGAAAGAGAAGCAAAACAGAGACGTCATAAGAGCAGTGTTTCAGACATGTGTTACTTCCTAAAACGAGAAAGGAGAAACTGGTGCCAAATGGTCCGGTAAACTCCGTGCCAGATATAATGCATTGAAGAAAAATATTTGGTCTGAACGAAAACAGAAAACACGAAAAAAACTGTCATAATGACTGTAAGCTTAACGTGATCCACAGACATCAGACTAAAGAAATAAATAAATATCTATTGTGAGTGCTCCGCTCATCCATTGACGTGGTTTGACGGTACTTTATTTATCAGCCGTTAGGAACTACACATACACTCAACGTTAGTGAAAGCAGATTAGATATGTTATAGTTTATCACTAGTTCAGAATTGTTACTCATTCTGTCACAGCTTACGATATATATGAGAAAAAAAATTCTTATGGAAAACCAATAATCTCAATCAGATAAATAAAAATGCAGCTGCGTAGGTACTAGGATTACTGTATGAGATGTTTTTTCACTACAGTAAAAAAAAGTGACTTCCTCCTACCAAGACCCGGTTGACTCCAACATAAAACCCAACTGTCCTCAATAAACCATTCTTATCCTTAGTACAAAATACAAAAAAGCAATGGAACAGCGTTGTTTGCACTCTCTTCTAATAATTATAATTGGCTGTCCGTTGGCTCGTTAGCGGCTTGATTCGATGCCATGGGCGTTCATTAGCATCAGTGACGCGTATTACTCCAGCTTAATTGGCGTACTCGGACTTCGCAGCGCGATTCCTCACATACAGTACCAGCTATACAAAGATGTCACTCACAGAACTTTGTCCTGAGCGTATTTCCGGTAGTAAATGGACGTTAAAGACTGGCAATATGGCAACACTTCAATCACATGTAAGGCAACTGCTTCTGTCAGCATACAACAAAAGTGCTGTGCAGCTGGTGGAGTGGATAGCGTTTTGGATTAACATACAGTAGGGTGAGGGTTCAGTTCTGAATCGAGATGTATTTGTTTTTATTTGTTAAACTTAGTTTTTGTATGATACGGTATGTGGCGTCTTAATTGTCGTACAAAGATTACAGTGGGTCTTCTACAAAACATTTGCACTTATGTACTACGAACACAGAAATGAAAGTCCAGTCGTCTTCGTTAGTCATCTTTTAAAAAGGCATTTTCCACGTCGTGGACGCGAATTGTTTCTTAACACTGCATCTACTAGATACCAAACCTGTTTTCTGTGTACCCTCCACAAATGGTCCCATCGATTAGTACCAACTATTATTATTGCGACTTTCACCCCCATTACATTTCATTAGGGCCTTATGTCACCAGTAAGGTTAGCAACGTGCTGTGCGAATCATTTCCAAACTCGATTACCATTTGTATGTCTTAGTGCCGGTATGCATCATGCAGAACAAAAGCTGTAAGAGAGGTGATGCGTGTTAGGTGGAACAACCCGCTGCGATTAATTTATACTGTATGCGCTGTTTACCAGACAGGGAATTACTCCTAGCGGAGTGACCCACCCGTAACAAACTCTATAAACATTCGTACACGTTCCATATTTTCTTCTTGTGTTGTTCTAAAATAGTCTGACAGACATATGGCATACACAAACGATGAATATGTGGATATGCTTATGGTCCTTGGTGCATCTGATAACTGGACTGGCGTTGCCGCTCCTGAATATGCTGCTAAATATCGTGGTCGACGTAATCCAGATAAAAATGTTGTTCTTCGTCTCGAGTTTCGCCTTCGGGAGAGGTTCTCTCGTTCCAGAATCGCGTAAAAGAAGTTGTCCACGGACTCGCCGTACTCTAGCTACTGAGGAAGCTATTTTGTAGGTCAAACACCCAGAACTCCAGCGAACGACGCGAAGCGTACCAAGGTAGCTGCGTGTCTTGCAAAGCAAGGTCGTTGACATGCAGCACGAGCATGGGCTGCACCCCTATCATTATTCTTTCGCGCAACACCTGTACCCTGCAGATCGCCGTTTGCGGATTCAATACTGTCAACGATTCAAAAACACAGGAATCCAACAACGGCTCCATAAACATTGCAATTGGTCGAATGAAGTAGCGTTCACACGTATAGGTGTTTTCAATATGCACAACGCCATTGGCGTGACGACCACCTACACATCTCTCACGCGACCGTGGATATCAAGTTCGATTTGACATTCAACGTATGGGCCGAAACACTGGGAGACAGGAGTTTTGGACCCTATTTGCCTGACATGATTTCACGAAGGTGTCATTCATTCCTTTGAAACTATTTGGCTGACGCATTGGAAGATGATCCACTTCATGTTCGACTGTAGTTATGGTTCAAACATGATGGTGCATCTCCACGCCTTGGGATTAATGTGCGACAGAACATTTCCAGGGAAATGGTTCGGACAGGGAGGTATATATATACAGGGTGATCCATTGATAGTGACAGGGCCAAATATCTCACGAAATGAGCATCAAACGAAAAAACTATAAAGAACGAAACTCGTCTAGCTTGAAGGGAGAAACCAGATGGCGCTATAGTTGGCCCGCTAGATGGCGCTGACATAGGTCAAACGGATATCAACTGTGTTTTTTTTTTTAAATAGGAACCCCCATTTCTATTACATATTCGTGAAGTACGTAAAGAAATATGAATGTTTTAGTTGGGCCAATTTTTTCGCTTTGTGACAGTAGGCGCTGTAATAGTCACAAACGTATAAGTACGTGGTATCACGTAACATTCCGCCAGTGCGGGCGGTATTTGCTTCGTGATACATTACCCGTGTTAAAATAGACCCTTTACCAATTGCGGAAAAGGTCGGTATCGTATTGATGTATGGCTATTGTGATCAAAATGCCCAACGGGCGTGTGCTATGTATGCTGCTCGGTATCCTGGACGACATCACCCAAGTGTCCGGACCGTTCCCCGGATAGTTACTTTATTTAAGGAAAAAGGAAGAGCCGGCCTCGATGGCCGAGCGGTTCTAGGCGCTTCAGTCTGGAACCGCGCGACCGCTACGGCCGCAAGTTCGAATCCTGCCTCGGGCATGGATGTGTGTGATGTCCTTAGGTTAGTTAGGTTTAAGTAGTTCTACGTTCTAGGGGACTGATGACCTAAGATGTTAAATCCCATAGCGCTCAGAGCCATTTGAACCATTTGAAAAAGGAAGTGTTCAGCCACATGTGAAACGTCAACCACGACCTGCAACAAATGATGATGCCCAAGTAGGTGTTTTAGCTGCTGTCGCGGCTAATCCACGCATCAGTAGCAGACAAATTGCGCTAGAATCTGGAATCTCAAAAAAGTCGGTGTTGAGAATGCTACATCAACATCGATTGCACCCGTACCATTTTTCTATGTACCAGTTCTGCCACTGGGCACAAGAGAAATTACTGGACGATGACAGATTTTTTGCACGCGTTCTATTTAGTGACGAAGCGTCATTCACCAACAGCGGTAACGTAAACCGGCATAATATGCACTATTGGGCAACGTAAAATCCACAATGACTGCGACAAGTGGAATATCAGCGACATTGGCGGGTTAATGTATGGTGCTGCATTATGGGAGGAAGGATAATTGGCCCCCACTTTATCGATGGCAATCTAAATGGTGCAATGTAAGCTGATTTCCTACGTAATGTTCTACCGATGTTACTACAAGATGTTTCACTGAATGACAGAATGACGACGTACTTCCTACAGCCGGCCGGTGTGATCGCGCGGTTCTAGACGCTTCAGTCTGAAACCGCGTGACCGCTTTGTCACAGGTTCGAATCCTGCCTCGGGTAAGGATGTGTGTGATGTCCTTAGGTTATTTAGGTTTAAGTAGTTCTAAGTTCTAGGGGAATGATGAACACAGATGGTAAGTCCCATGGTGCTCAGAGCCATTTGAACCATTTGAACTTCCTACATGATGGATGTCCGACACATAGCTCGCGTGCGGTTGAAGCGGTATTGAATAGCATATTTCATGACATGTGGATTGGTCGTCGAGGCACCATACCATGGCCCGCACGTTCACCGGATCTGACGTCCTCGGATTTCTTTCTGTGGGGAAAGTTGAAGGATATTTGCTATCGCGATCCACCGACAACGCCTGACAACATGCGTAAGCGCATGTCAATGCATGTGTGAAGATTACGGGAGGCGAACTACTCGCTGTTGAGAGGAATGTCGTTACATTTATTGCCAAATGCATTGAGGTTGACGGACATCACTTTGAGCGTTTATTGCATTAATGTGGTATTTACAGGTAATCACGCTGTAACAGCATGCGTTCTCAGAAATGAAAAGTTCACAAAGGTACATGTTGAAAGGTGGCTACACTGAGCCACAGCGCCAGAGATCGCGCTAGAGAGTATTGTTCCGCCGCCTCCACTGGCAGTGATTCTTGAGATGTCATGGTAGGCAGTGCGTGTCGAGGACTCGTAGTAGTCAGTGATTATTGAGATGTCGTAGTGGTCAGTGCTTGGGGAGAGCTCGTGGTAGTCAGTGCTGAGATGTCGTAGTGAGGAGTGTTTGTTGAGATGAGCTAGTAGGCAGTGCTTGCTGAGATGTGATACTGAAAAGTTCTTGTTGAGATGTGATAGTAGCGAGTCGGTGTGGCGAGATTGTAATGTCTAGAGTGCTTTTCATCAATATAAATTAAGGTAACAAACTACTTTTCTTTTCTTTCTCATTATTTCAATGTCCTGAATAATGCGTCATTACAGGTTCAGTCAACAAAGCATCTGGCTTGTGTTCTTGTATTAGAGTGTAATTCTGGTTTTCTTGAGTAATTATGGTATTTCTATTTTCTTTAATTAATTCAGTATAAATGATATTTAAAATTTCTTGTGTTGTTGAAGAAGAACCGTGCCAGATGCGTACGTTGAGTCATACTTCCACACACAGAACAGTTACACTTGTGCTTTGGTTTCGTAGGTTTTATAGTTGCTGGGGACTTAATTAATTAATTGTGTTAATGAAAATTTCCATTTCATTCTTTGTTATTGTTCTATGCAGTCAGATAGCGTAATAATACTACTCAGGGCCAACCGTTACGAGACTTCGTAACCGAACAGACAGCTACTAAAGCAAAAAATTAAAATTATTTGCATTTTATTTTAATTAAGCCCCCATGCACGTGGCGACCGCTGCTTCGGATCGTCCCTTGGAATTCTTCTGATTGTAAAAATAGTAGACAGTAGTATTGTTGTAGTACTTTTTAGTTTAGTAATTGTAGTCTATTTTGCATGTGTAGATTTGGTAATTGTCACTCTTCTAATGGTATTTTTTTTTGCAGAATTTAATTTTGTTATCTTGTATACGGGTTTGACAATTTTGTGCAGTTAGGAAGATTTCAATTGTTCGTTAATCGTGGTTGAGGGAAGCATTTCGTGTGAATGGTATTGTTGGAAATAAAGAGGCATTGTGTGTAATTTTCGTACAGTAACGAGTTTTGTATGTTTTGTAAATGATTACGCGATCAATGAAAAAGGCGAAAATGATGAATAGTGAGAATGACGAAATTGTCGACATGGCGAACTCGCCAACACAGGACAACAGTATGATGAATAATGGAGTTGAAAACAATTTAATAAGTCGGGAAGACAGTCCGGAACCATTTCAAAATTTTTCTCAATCAGAAAATTCACAGAATACGAGATTAACGATAGAAAATTCTGAAATAGCATCGAACACAGATAGCTTTACAGCTATGACGAATGAAACTGGTTTTGCGGGAAATGTTAGGGGCGAAAAGAATTTCGAACCAGATCATATGGAGCAGTTGATGGGTGCAATATTAGATTTGGGATCACAAATAGGAACAATTAAAACAGAGATAGGAACTTTGGCAACACGGTTAGACTCACAAGGATCTGAATTAAAAACAGAAATAGGAACAATTAAAACCGAGATGGGAACTTTGGGATCTGAATTAAAAACTGATATGGGAACACTGGAAACACGGTTAGATTTACGAATAGGGACATGTTTCAAAAATATGAAAGATGAATTAAAGAAAGAAATTAGGGAAGAAGTACAACCGATTTTGAATTCTCACAATAATAGATTAATTGCAGTGGAGATTAGACAAAGGGAACAAGATAGAGAACAGGAAGAAAGAGATCGCGTGATAGTACAAAAATTTTCAGAGTTAAATTTACAACGTGCACACGATAATGAAGAAGTACTTGAAAGAATTGAGGAATCAGTACCAAATGACTTAACGCAACATTGTGAACAGTCAACTACTAAATGTGACAATACCGAAACCCGAATTGCGACACTTACGGAAAACGTAAACTTATCGGAAAGAGTTGAGGAGATTTCAGATCAATTGACAAATCTTAGTTTAAATGGGGACAGAGATTCAGATGATATAGCTCCATTGCCATTTTCAGAAACCGAAGAGTACCAGAGCATAAATAAGCATGTTGAAAATCAGGAAAAAATTAATGAACGCGTTAAAAGGGAAGTTGAGGCATTACGAAAGCAAGTCAAACAAATCGAAGGCGAAATTATAGGAAAAGACAGCAGAAGAAATTTAGAATCACAGATAGCAGAGGGCTTTGAAGAAAATAATTTGTTTCATTTACGGGACGCAACAAGAGAGCGCCAGGCGCGCGAACTTGACAATAATCGACATTCAAACTGGGACAGACGCGGTAGGTCTTTGTCGCCACGAGGCGAAAACTTTGACTATAAACACTTTTTGACTGTTCGGAAATTTAAGATCTTCCGCAATTCTAAGAATGACATACATCCATGTTCATGGTTAGATCAATTTACGTACGCACTTCCGCCAGATGTGCCACTAAGTCACAAACTGAAATTTATGTGCAGCTATTAAGGTCCTCAGGGGATTCACTATACTAAGTGAATATGTGCTGTAGCGTTCACAGGGCCCCGAGCTGTAGTGGTGCTATTTCCCTTTTAGTTTTCTGCACCGCTGCCTACTCTTTCACTATTCTTTGCATCTATAAAAACAACTCTTCTACTATCCATCTATCTAGACAGTAGGTAAAGATTAACCGGATTTGACTGTTTTACCCAAAAGTGACTTTGGAAATTACCGTTTGGACTTACTATATTGTCTGCAGCATTCATTCGTAATTTAAACGAAATTTTACCTGTTTATCTTCGTGACGATATTACTTCATATGCAGACGATATTCCTATTGCTAAACGTTCTTGGAGTGAGCATAACAAAATTTTGGATTCATTGTTACGTATTTTTGCAAGAGTTGGCATTACAGAGAACTTGGAAAAATCTGAATTTGATCGTTCTCAGGTGAAATTTCTCGGTCACATTATTTCCACAGAAGGTATTCTTCCTGATCCAGAGAAACTAGACGCTATTCGTAATTATGCTGTTCCTTCCACAAAACGTGATGTTCGTAGTTTCCTTGGTGTCTGTAATTTTCTTAGACGCTTTGTTAGATTGGATGATTTGGCCACACCTCATTTACACATTTCAGTTATGCGCACTTTGGTCCCAGAAAATGCTTTCATAAATTACGAGAAAATTGTTACTTCAGTAATATGGAAAAACGTATTCGATCTGTTCTTGCCTAATGCAAATTATGTCAACAGGCTAAGCCGCCAACTGTTTCTCACAGAGCACCGTTGTTTCCTATCATTCCAGCGAAATTAAAGGACATGGCTGCAGTCGATTTGTTCGGTCCAGTGGTTCGTTCTACTAATGGTTTTGCGTACATTTTCGTAGCAGTGGAATTGACATCAAAATATGTGTGTTTTACACCTTTACGCAAAGCAACAGCTCGTTCAGTATCTAATGCTTTCATCAAACATTTTCTTAAAGAAGTTGGTCATGTTGATAAGGTTATATCAGATAATGGATCACAGTTTCGCTCTAAAATTTGGCTTCGGCGTCGTAAGATTAAAGCAATTTTTATTTCACTTTTTCACCCTCAATCTAATGCTTCAGAGAGATGGATGAAGGAAATCAATAAATTGTGCCGTCTTTATTGTCATCAGAATCACAGAACGTGGGATCAGTATCTTCATATTTTTCAAAACATTCTGAATGAACTTCCTAATGACTCAACTTCTTTACCGCCTCTATTGATATTAAAAAATAAAGTACCAACAAATCGCATTTCTGAAATCGTTCCTTTTCCGCCTTCACGGAAACTGCGGCATTCTGAAGTTGTCAACCTGGCTCTACGAAATATTGCATCTGCGGCTGCTAGAAGAGAGAAATCAGCTAAACGTCCTGGTCGTTTAAAAATTTTGTCAGTTGGTCAAAAGGTGTTAATTAAGTCTCATCGTTTGTCTCATAAAGGAAAAGGCTTGTGTCGCAAATTTTTTCTGCTTTATAACGGTCCATATAGGATTCGCAAAATTATACATGATAATACTGTGGAAGTAGAAACTCTTAAATCTCGGCGCTCTAAGGGAATACATCATATACCGAACGTAAAAATTTTTGTGGAATGACATACTTTAGAGAAACCAACAGTTATACGTAAACATGCGGAGAATACAAGGATACCGCGCCGTGTTCCGGCGGCGGCAGATACTCAAAGCAACAGTGAAGTCTGCGCGCCGCACAAGGCTGTCGTTGACCGCAAACAATCACCTTCTACGTCACACGTCTACAGCTGATCGAGCGCTCAGTGCGAATGCACTGACAGACGTAAACAAATACACAGTCTCATTTCTCCGACTAAATTCTGTATAAAGCTATGGTGACTTTATAAATTATGTTATTAACGTTCAGTATTTTTCAGGATACGGTTATATAAAATATTTAAGAACTTCAGGTAAATTCTGTGCGTGTCCGACGTTAAGACGATTTGTTATCGAGAAAATTTCAGGAAGAACGTAATTTCGAAGAAAAAAGTAATAAACTAAAAAAAGGTAACTGTTAATTGAGTTTATTTTTCAGGTAACATATTTCCACTTAGGTACGTACTTAGGACGTAATTTGCTGCTCGCGATTACGTGATTTATACTTTGTGCTAAATTTTATGTTCTATGAATTTACTTGTGAAGCGACGTGCTTGCGTACATTTACTGATTTTGACAATGTTTTATTAATGAACAGTGTTATTACTTGCGTATATTGTGCATCGCTTGGCTGCACTGACTTTTCACTGATGTCATATTTTTTTAATTATGTGCCTGCTGTGCTTATTTATTTAAATTGTAATTGTCAACTGATTAATTGTGCTGACTGTGGTTATGTATGTAAGATATACTTTGTGATTTATTTGCTTGCGCCTTCATATTTACTTATTAAGATTACGTATGAACATTTATTTGCTTATGCTGATATGATGATAATGGCCTGTTTATTATGTAAGATACATATTTGCTGCTTTGCGTATGGATTGCATATTAACACATTTCCTTTTATTGTCATAAGTACTCTTTAATTTGGTATATAGAAATGCTGATATACTGTGTACGAACATGGAGTTTAGGTCACACTATGGTATTAATTATAGATTGTTCGCTTGGCAGAGCCTCGTTATAGGGATTGTGCTGCATCCACTTGTTGACATTCTGTTCTCTACTGGTATATTTACTCGCTATTGCATGTTTTGCTTACGCTCAGTGCCTTATATTTTTAAGATAAGAAAATGAACTGCTAATTCTACGAACGACATTGGTACAAGAAACTGCATAGAAGTCACATGAGCTGGAGGTTTTATGGAAGCTGTATAAACTTATGCTAATAGGAAGGAAGCTAACGACATAACATACCAAAACTAGGGTTAGACCATTGACAGTTATTACACTGCATTCTTCGTGAGCAATTGAAATAGGAAGTGACACTTGACACAAGAAATACTCCACATGTTTGCTTCTGTTTGCCATAATTTTTGAAGTGGTGTACACACTGAAAAATTACGATCATTAACACTTCGTAATCGTACTTACTTACTGAAAGTTATTCAAACTAAAGGCTGTTAGAGGTCAAGTATGCATTTCTTTTATTTAATGATGGACAAGGAACCAAAATGTATCTTATAATTTATAATGAGTAGAAGATTTGGGTCAGATGGATTATACAGAGGTTGTGTGTGGACACTGTGTCTTCGGATTGTATGGGATGATGAACTGAAGTTTGCACTAGGATTTTATCTGTACTTGTTCGAGGTGACTGACTAGAGGAAAGAGTTCTTATGGAAGTGACATGATATTGGTGCTGAGGTTTATATGTATCGACGTATTGAAGAGGTATTATAGAGGTATTGAGATTATGTGAAGTTGATGATTATTGGAGTTTTCGTGGACAAGAGGTAAGGTAAATGATATTGATGATAAGGTTTATATGTATCGACGTATTGAAGATGTATTATTGAAGTATTGAGATTATGTGATGCTGATGATTATTGGAGTTCTGGTGGATAAGAGGTGAAGTAAGTGAGGAGCATATTTTTTTTTTGTTGGTCTATATGGAACAAGGAGGATGAAGATGGCAGACTAGAACACTCAAGTAGAAGGAAGATTGTCTACACACACACACTTTGTCAAATCACTAAGCAGTATATACTTTTTTTTGAAGAGAGGAAGTATTTGCATATCTTGGCTCACTGACAGTTGTTCAGCAACAGTACATTTGATCTGGCTTGGCAAACATTGGTCTTGACATGATGGTATGACGTTGACTAACTATTATTGACTGTTATACATTGCTGCCACTACTACTTGATACACATGATGAACATAAAATTTTGACAGAATTGCATTTACACAGTTAACACTATTCAACTACACAGTAGCACTTAATGTGGATGAAAGATGAGTGAGTGTGTTTTGTGTGTTTTCCTTTTATAATCCCAGAGAAGTGATCCCAACCTATCTCCTAAATATTATTTTACTTGTTTGTTGTGGCTTGCACTGACACCCATAAATATTATAGGTTTACTGTTATTTGTGTATTGTAATAGTTAATAGGACAATTATCTGATATCATTTGTGTGTTTATTATGATTTGTATGTTTAGTGTAAAAGCATTGTATGTGTATTCAAACTATTGTTCATGCCTGAACTGTCTGATTAGTGATGGTGCTGCACTTTTCAACATGATGTGTGACATTTAGTCATGTTTAATTTCTGCCGATGAACAGTGTGATTAGTGAAAGTGAATATTATGGACTGCGGTCAGCACCTGTTCAACATTGCTGGGTGCCACTGATGGACTGCTTCTACTGAAAAGATGTCACCTGTTGATGTCTGCACCTGCTCAACATTGCTGGGTGCCACTGATGGTCTGCTTCTACTGAAATGGTGTTACTTGTTGGTGTCTGCACCTGCTCAACATTGCTGGGTGCCACTGATGGACTGCTTCTACTGAAAAGATGTCACCTGTTGGTGTCTGCACCTGCTCAACATTGCTGGGTGCCACTGATGGACTGCTTCTACCGAAATGGTGTTACTTGTTGGTGTCTGCACCTATTCAACATTGCTGGGTGCCACTGATGGACTGCTTCTACTGAAAAGATGTCACCTGTTGCTGTGTGCACCTGCTCAACATTGCTGGTGCCATTAATGGAACTGCTTATACTGAAATGGTGTTACTTGTTGGTGTCTGCACCTATTCAACATTACTGGGTGCCACTGATGGACTGTTTCTACTGAAAAAATGTCACTTGTTGGTTTTTGCACCTGTTGACCATTGCTGGGTGCTACTGCTGGAACTGTCAACTGCTTATTCTTGAGCTATGGAAAGCGTTTATGTGAATATTTGTATAAACTGATTTTTTTGTGTATTACTGTTTGTGAAAAGTTATGAGACTCTTACCTGCACATATTCGTCATTGCTGACGCTATTGATTGAACTGTTTAACCACATAATACTTGTGTAAACTGTTATGTAAAGTCACATGTATGAAGGAATTTGTATTGCTTACTGTATTTTATATATTAGGTTATTGAAAGGTCAGTGCAAAGCCAAAATTTTATCTAGGTATATGATATTTACGCATTAATATTATCTTTTATTTTTGTCTGTATTTTTTTTGACGAATTTGGTGGTATTTTCACCACCAATTCTGGCAAAAATACCATCAAATTCTAGCCTGTGGAGGAAGGGCATATGAAAGGTGGCTACACTGAGCCACAGCGCCAGAGATCGCGCTAGAGAGTATTGTTCCGCCGCCTCCACTGGCAGTGATTCTTGAGATGTCATGGTAGGCAGTGCGTGTCGAGGACTCGTAGTAGTCAGTGATTATTGAGATGTCGTAGTGGTCAGTGCTTGGGGAGAGCTCGTGGTAGTCAGTGCTGAGATGTCGTAGTGAGGAGTGTTTGTTGAGATGAGCTAGTAGGCAGTGCTTGCTGAGATGTGATACTGAAAAGTTCTTGTTGAGATGTGATAGTAGCGAGTCGGTGTGGCGAGATTGTAATGTCTAGAGTGCTTTTCATCAATATAAATTAAGGTAACAAACTACTTTTCTTTTCTTTCTCATTATTTCAATGTCCTGAATAATGCGTCATTACAGGTTCAGTCAACAAAGCATCTGGCTTGTGTTCTTGTATTAGAGTGTAATTCTGGTTTTCTTGAGTAATTATGGTATTTCTATTTTCTTTAATTAATTCAGTATAAATGATATTTAAAATTTCTTGTGTTGTTGAAGAAGAACCGTGCCAGATGCGTACGTTGAGTCATACTTCCACACACAGAACAGTTACACTTGTGCTTTGGTTTCGTAGGTTTTATAGTTGCTGGGGACTTAATTAATTAATTGTGTTAATGAAAATTTCCATTTCATTCTTTGTTATTGTTCTATGCAGTCAGATAGCGTAATAATACTACTCAGGGCCAACCGTTACGAGACTTCGTAACCGAACAGACAGCTACTAAAGCAAAAAATTAAAATTATTTGCATTTTATTTTAATTAAGCCCCCATGCAATGTTTCACTTTGGAACAACCGAAATAAAATGTTCAAACGTACCAACGTTCTGTATTTTAATTTATAAAGCTGCCTGTTACCAAGTGTTCGTCTAAAATTGTGAGCCATATGTTTGTGTCTATTACAGCGCCATCTATCAAAAAACCAAAAAGTGGTCCAACAAAAACATTTATATTTCCTTACGTACTACACGAATATGTAATAAAAATGGGGCTTCCTATTTAAAAAAAACGTTGTTGATATTCGTTTGACCTACGGCAGCGCCATCTAGCGGACCAACCATAGCACCATCTCGTTTCCCCCTTCAAGCTAGACAAGTTTCGTTCTTTGTAGTTTTTTCGTTTAACGCTTATTTCGTGAGATATCTGGCCCGGTCACGATCAATGGACCACCCTGACATGGGCCTTGATTGGTCGCCGTATTCTCCGGATCTGAACACACGCTGAGCCATGTGCGGCTCTTGTTCATGCCGTTTATTGCTTGTCATCTTGTGTTTACGGTACTGCCGCCTCGTTTCTTATTCACTAAGTTTCTGGCTTGCCTGCCCGTGAGTGGCAGCTTCAGCGCTTATCGATAAGAGCACTGTGGTATTATCTTTGGAGCGACTGCTGGTATTTCCGAGTCGCCATGTGTCGTAGAATTGAGTTGGGACGGAGCAGCAGTGGTGTCAGGACAGCCATGTTTGCTGACACACATGACTTGTGTGGGGACGACCTTGGTTGGTCGTTCGGTCGGTCGTCTCATCGGACGATGTGTACTTAGTCACCGACCGCTTCAGGGTTCTTCGTGTGTTTCGAATTGAGATTCGCCATTGTTGTTCCACAATCACTGGTTTTAGTATTGTTCGAGTTGTTTGTGGAAGTGTTTTCGTGGAACCGTGCGTAGCTTGTGTGGTTTTGATTGAGCAGCTATTTTAATGCTGTCTGCATGCTGCATAGAGTCGGTCGGTTGGGACAGAGCAGCGAGGAAGTCTCTGCGGCGCGGGGTGATGGCGGGGACGCTGGCGGTGTGCACGCACGGTCGGATTTGTGAGGCGCTAGCTACTAAGTTCGTCGTCCACCGTACCTGGACACTGAAGCTGAGTGATCAATTAACATGTTATGAAACCTCACTGCTGTGACATCTCTTCGTTCATTGCCCGTTGTTGCTTCCTGGGCCCTTCCCGCAAGCAGCAACGTATGGTTTGTTGGAGTCAGCGAAATTTTGCAGCTGTCTTCCTGTTTGGCGTTTATCTTTTGAATTGTTTGTTACTTATTAGTGAAGTGCACCAGTGGTATTATCTGCCTTGTGGCCGTTAACGTTCCAGGTGCCTGCCCTGGTCATTAGCGCACTTTTCCAGCAGTGTGTTATTCCTCTCCGTGTTGATGCTGTCCGGCATGATGTGAAGTTCTACAGCCTTGGTGTTGTTCATATTTTGAGTGGTTATTGTGCCTTGACTGTATTTAGACACGACTTTTCAAGATGTAGTGCTGCTGGTATCTTCGTCCTCGCTGATATTTTCCGTTGTCGTGCCGTTGGTCGGTCGGAAGGGAATTGATTAGGTTGTTGGTCGGTCCTTTAGCTGTCCCTGGGTCGGGTCGCCATTATAGACACAGAGGTTAGCGGAGGGCCGCACCTTATAAACATTTCACTTCTAATGCCGTATATATACTGGAGGCGCATATATATATATATATATATATATATATATATATATATATATATATATATATATATATATATAAGGGTGTTACAAAAGGTACGACCAAAGGTACATGTTCTAGCAGCACAGGTAGAGTATCCCGTATGAAATCATGATAACGTGTTCCATTGAGCGTAGGTGGAAGGACATGGGGCCCAATCAAGACATCACCAACAATGCCTGCCCAAACGTTCACAGAAAATCTGTGTTGATGGCGTGATTGCACAACTGCGTGCGGATTCTCGTCAGCCCACACTAGTTGATTGTGAAAATTTACAATTTGATCACGTTGGAATGAAGCCTCATCCGTAAAGAGAACATTTCCACTGAAATGAGGATTGACACATTGTTGGATGAACCATTCGCAGAAGTGTACCCGTGGAGGCCAATCAGCTGCTGATAGTGACTGCACACGCTGTACATGGTACGGAAACAACTGGTTCTCCCGTAGCACTCTCCATACAGTGACGTGGTCAACGTTACCTTGTACAGCAGCAACTTCTCTGACGCTGACATTAAGGTTATCGTCAACTGCACGAAGAATTGCCTCGTCCACTGCAGGTGTCCTCCTCGTTCTAGGTCTTCCCCATCGCGAGTCATAGGCTGGAATGTTCCGTGCTCCCGAAGACGCCGATCAATTGGTTCGAACGTCTTCCTGTCGGGACACCTTCGTTCTGGAAATCTGTCTCGATACAAACGTACCGCGCTAGCGCTATTGCTCCGTGCAAATCCATACATCAAATGGGCATCTGCCAACTCCGCATTTGTAAACATTGCACTGACTGCAAAACCACGTTCGTGATGAACACTAACCTGTTGATGCTACGTACTGATGTGCTTGATGCTAGTACCGTAGAGCAATGAGTCGCATGTCAACACAAGCAACGAAGTCAACATTACCTTCCTTCAACTGGCGGTGAATCGAGGAAGTACAGTACATACTGACGAAACTAAAATGAGCTCTAACATGCAAATAAAGCGTTTCCGGACACATGTCCACATAACATCTATTCTTTATTTGTGTGTGAGGAATGTTCCCTGAAAGTTTGGCCGTACCTTTTTGTAACACCCTGAGTGTGTGTGTGTGTGTGTGTGTGTGTGTGTGTGTGTGTGTGTGTGTGCCGGCCGCGGTGGTCTAGCGGTTCTAGGCGCTCAGTCCGGAACCGCGCGACTGCTACGGTTGCAGGTTCGAATCCTGCCTCGGGCATGGATGTGTGTGATGTCCTTAGGTTAGTTAGGTTTAATTAGTTCTAAGTTCTAGGGGACTGATGACCACAGATGTTAAGTCCCATAGTGCTCAGAGCCATTTGAACCATTTTTTGTGTGTGTGCTGTATTCCCAAAATTTTTATGAAAATGCAAGTTTTCTTTATCTCAAATCACATATCACATACAGAGTTGCAATTTCGGGTGTAGCAGTGAAGGCGTTAAATGCATTGATTAGTTAGCTTTACATTTCATAAAAGGTGTCATAAAAATCATTAGATATAAATGAAAGCAAAGGGGTATAAGTATACTTCTTATAATTTTGATAAGACTAAAGTCACTTGTACCTCTTTCCTTCTGACATACTCAAATAAGATAGTCGTGTTCAATTTCATTTATTTTGCTAATTTAATATCATCTCCAAATACATTAAATTTTAAAGCAAGTTTAATGGGACAAATGCATCCTATCAAAATTTTTTTGAAATCAGGAGTCAGACTGCTAGTTGATTTTCTCATCACAGCCTGCAAATCACTGTCTGTTAAACAGCTTCGGTATTTGATCTTATTGATTTTCAAGCAAGAAAAACTTTGTTCACAAATATACGTCGATCCAAATATGGAGAACATTTTGCCTGCAAATTTCTCGATACATGGAAATTTTTCAGCTGAAAATGATTTATAAAAGTCAACTAAAGTTATAGCACTAAACATTTCTTTCACTGCGTGATCTGCCTGCATGTCAATCAGTTCAAGTTGTAGCTGCTGTGGTGCAGTGTCAATATCAGCACTGATGGGATACGATAAAACATTAAACTGAGGCTCAATTTTCTTAAAATCCTGAAATCTTGTAGTAAACTCAGCCTCTAAACTCTGCAGATAATCCCTAATCTTAGCTGAAACACTTCGAGGTAGTTTCTGCTTCCCTAGTAAAGGGAAATGACAAAATTTGCCTTCATTTGCTTGCCTTGCAGACAGACCTAGTTTTGTTTTAAATGCTTGGACATGTGTCCACATTTCATGAGCAAACAACCCCTTTCCCTGAAATGTCACATTCAGATCATTCATTCCCGCGCCCGGGTTCCCGGGTTCGATTCCCGGCGGGGTCAGGGACTTTCTCTGCCTCGCAATGACTGGGTGTTGTGTGATGTCCTTAGGTTAGTTAGGTTTAAGTAGTTCTAAGTTCTAGGGGACTGATGACCATAGATGTTAAGTCCCTTAGTGGTTCAAAAATGGTTCAAATGGCTCTGAGCACTATGGGACTTAACATCTATGGTCATCAGTCCCCTAGAACTTAGAATTACTTAAACCTAACTAACCTAAGGACATCACACAACACCCAGTCATCACGAGGCAGAGAAAATCCCTGATCCCGCCGGGAATCTAACCCGGGAACCCGGGCGTAAGTCCCATAGTGCTCAGAGCCATTTGAACCATATTTTCAGCTCATTCAGGTTTTAAAAAATATCAGCTGCAAACATCATCTCATATCTGCACTCTTAACATCCTATTTTTGCAACAAAATCATGAGATATCTGCTTAGTGACCAGAAATAAAATAATTTCATCCTGTAATGCCCAGGCTCTTTTTAATACTTTGCCCAAGCTCAACCACATCACATTGTTATGGTAAATTACATCTTCATGTTCTGCCCCCACCTCCTCAAGAAGAGATTTGAACTGTCTGTGATGGAGTGCCCTTGCTCTGATTGTGTTCACAACACCAACAGCAGGATCTACCATATGCTTTAAGTCTAGTGCAGTCTTGCAGAGGCTTTCCTGATGTAAAATACAATGAAAATCCAAAATATCACTGTTTGTGTCTTCGGCTTGTAACTTGTTTTTTAAAAGTTTCATCATACCTATATTTTACCCACAGAAAGCTCTGGCCCCATCTGTTGTAATGCTTACTATTTTGTTCCAGGATAAGCCACTTGTTTCCACACAATTAACAACACATTCTAACAAGTCATGACCAGTGGTTCTATCTTTCATGGATATTATACCAAGTAATTTCTCGGTGATGACGAAATGTTCATTAATTCCACGGATAAAGAACTGCTTTCAATGATTATATAAAGTACAATCACCCACAATGCGATAATCTTCCAAAGAAGAAGGACCACTAGCCTTCACCCATAAGTGAACGCTAGAATCAGAATTTATTTTACAACGTCTGCGACAAGACAAAGACAAATTCCCGTGAGGTAAAAGGTAGGAACCCTCACTAGCAATAATAATCTCAGAAACAGGAATAGTACGGTAAGCTAAGATTTCCCGAGTTTCAAAGGATTCCAAACCGGCTCTACCTGCATTGTTGCAAGCAACAAAAGCTACAGTTAACCATCCGTTACCCAAACTGGAGGAAGAAGAAACTTTCACCAAAGAAAAATTTAACCTCGCACCACAAAATAAAGTAGGTCCATTAATAAGAACAAATTGAGTAGTTTTACCTACTCCTCTTGTTTCATTCTTTGTACCCTTCTCCGTCTATTATTTTACTTGTCTGTTTGTTGCGCGAAAAGTCACTTCCGGTTGCGCAATCATGTTGATAAGGACTTCCTGTACAGTGTTAGTAGTCACTTCTTAAAATAGACATTATGTAATCCTGTGCAGTGTCTTCAATATATGTGCTTTCGTCCATTGCCAGTGAAAACCAAACAAAATCTTCTCTCACAGTCTTTAGCTGGTCTGCAAGTTCGTCACTAATTAAGTCAATGCGCCGCGCTATAGTCCTCCTTGACAACGAAATGCTCTCAAATTTGGTCTTAACCTCAGCACACAATACACTTGCACACTCTACCATGCACTGTTTAATAAATTCGCCATCCGAAAAAGGTTTGTTTCTTTTAGCAAGGTTATAGGCGACCACGAAACTTGCTTCTGTAGCACTATTTTGAAGCGGTGTTTGCTTCGTAAATAACGCTTGTTGCTTCTTCAAGCCTTTCACGAACTCCGCTGCTTTTATTTTTCGTTCTTCATCTGAAAGTTTGCAGCCAAAGTCACTGTGTTTTCTTTCGTGATATCGTTTCAGATTGTACTCCTTGAATACGGCAACTGTATCATGGCATAGTAAGCATGCGGCTTTATATCCTGCATCAATAAAGAAATATTTGATCGTCCAGGCTTCATTATACAGACGGCACTTACCAGCGACTTTACGATTCTTCTTAGGGGTCATGATTGCAGTGAAGTAATATATATATATATATATATATATATATATATATATATATATATATATATATATACGAGGACGGTCCAGAAAGTAACCTCCGATTGGTCACAGTGCGGGTTGTGGGGGGAGTAGCGACGCCATCTGTGCGTTCACGCACTCAACAGGTCAGTCGGCATCAAGCCGTGGTCGAGTGAACGTCGTACCTGCGCTAGTTTAGTTTTTGTGGCAGTTTGAAATGTGTGCTGCAATAGAAAACCCCGCCAAATGTGAAGTGCGTGCTGTCATAAGGTTTTTTACAGCCAAAGGATATTCTGCAGCAGCTATTCATCGTGAGCTTTGTGCCGTGTACAGACCAAGAGTTATGAGTGAAGGAGTTGTCCGTGAATGGGTACGTTTATTTAAAAGTGGACGAGAAAACGTTCATTATGAAGAGAGGAGTGGTAGACCATCATTGGTGACTGACGAACTCGTTCAGACAGTTGATGCAAAAGTTCGTGAAAATCGACGTTTCTCAATGTCGGAGTTGTCTACTGGTTTTCCACAGATTTCTAAGACTCTCTTGTACGAGATAGGCTCGGGTCACAGCGGTTTGATGACGACGAAGAGCTCAAAGATGCGGTCACAGGCTGGCTCCAGGCAAAAGCGGGTGATTTTTATGCAGAAGGAATTTCAAAGCTTGTGAAGAGATACGATAAGTGCCTCAATCGCTATGGAGACTATGTAGAAAAATAGTGCAAAGATGTAGTTGTAAGATGTATATATTAAAATATTTTTATTTAACTTGGTGTATTTTTTTAAATCAACCGGAGGTTACTTTCTGAACGGCCCTCGTATATATATATATATATATATATATATATATATATATATATATATATATATATATATATAACGTTGTACTGCTACACAGACAAAACATAAGTAAACCACCCGAAAAGGAAGAAAATTGCCCTGAACGTCGTACTATTCACTCGGCGCGGGAGAAATACAGCGCTCCCATCAGCCACCTCGTGGAGCATAAATTTGCGCCAACAGCAGGATGCACAGTGCTTTTTTCTGTGCCCGTGGTGGCTGATGGTAGTGCTCCCATAATCCACCGCGCCCACATGCAGCTAGGTTGGTTGCGTGACTGTAGAGACATCTGTCGGTAGTACGCACTACCAAGTAGCGCAGACGCTCGCGGATTTTTTTAGTCGCGCGGGGAAGGGAAATTTTGTTTTTCCTATGATTTTTGTAAATGTCTTGGCGGACCATACAAAACCCCTCCGCGGACCACATGTGGCCAGCGGGCCGCTATTTGCCCACCCCTGGACTAGACTAATGTCTGAAGTAGTGCTTTAGGGAACTGACACTGTGAATACTGCAGGGCAGTCCATAAATCCGTAAGAGTACGAGGGGGAGGAGATATCTTTTGAACAGCACGTTGCAAGGCGTCCCAGATTTTAAACTCAGAAGAGTGTTCCTGGAGGCACTCTGTAGCTATCCTCGACATGTGAGGTGTCGAATTGTCCTGCTGGAATTGCCCAAATCCGTCGGAATGCACGATGGACATGAATGGATGCAGGTGACCACGTGTACGTATCATCTGTCAGAGTTGTGTCTAGACGTATCAGGGGTCGCATACCACCCCAACTGCACACGCCCAACACCACTACAATGCCTCCACCAGCGTGAACAGTCCCCTGATGACATGCAGGGTCTATGGATTCTTGAGCTTGTATCGATACCCGTGCACGTACATCCGCTGGATACAATTTGAAGAGACACTTGTCCGACCAGGCAACATACGAGTATTTCGAGTCATCAGCAGTCGAAGGTCGGTGTTGACGCGCGCAGGCGGGGCGCAAGGCTTCGTGTCGTGCAGTCAGCAAGGGTACACGAGTGGGCCCTCGGCTCTGAAAGCGCATATCGATGACATTTCGTTGAATGGTTTGCACGCTGACACTTTCTGATGGCCCAACACTGAAATTTGCAGCAATTTGCAGAAGGCTTGCACTTGTGTCACGTTGAACGATTCTCTTCAGTTGTCGTTGATCCCGTTCCTACAGGATCTTTTCCGGCTGTAACGATGGCGGAGATTTGAAGTATGATATTAACGGTACACTTGTCAAGTGGTCGTACGGGAAAATCCCCACTCCGTCGCTACCTCGGGGATGCCGTGTCCCATCACTCGTGCGCCGACTTTGAAACTCACTTAAATCTTGTTAACGTGCCATTGTAGCAGGAGTAATGGATCCAACAACTGAAGCAGTTGTTGTCTTATATAGGCGTTGTCGGTCGCAGCGCCGTGTACTGCCTGTTTACGTATCTCTGTATTTGAATTGCCCACCCCTGGACTAGCCTAATGTCTGAAGTAGTGCTTTAAGGAACTGACACTATACCAGTTTCTTTGGCGCTTCAGTGTATATAGTTCACATGCCTGCGTTGTTGCACTCGTCTCAGAGGTAAGCCGGTTCAAATCCTGGTAGAGAATGAAATTTTCACTGCCAGTACTAGGCTGGAAAGGGGAGGAGAGGTGGTAGCTGAAATTCCTGATCGCCAATCTTAGCCCCAATGTCCTGGATGAAATTTCAAACCTCTTCGCAGTACCTCTTGAAGTGCTGGGATGTAACACATTTGATGGTGATATGTACGTCGGATTGAGACTTTAAGCTCGGCTTCCTCCCTGGTGCTATTAGAGAGCAGTAGCCTATGTGCCGACACCTGTTTCCACTCTACCCGTCCCTTTCATGCATAACAACACAAACCCAACTCTACACTGCACTTATCACAGTCATACACAGGACACAAATACTTAGACTGATCAGTCAAAAAAGTTGTTCAAATGGCTCTGAGCACTATGGGACTTAACTTCTGAGGTCATCAGTCCCCTAGAACCTAGAACTACCTAAACCTAACTAACCTAAGGACATCACACACATCCATGCCCGAGGCAGGATTCGAACCTGCGAGCATAGCGGCCGCGCGGTTCCAGAATGTAGCGCCTAGAGCCGCTCGGTCACTCCGGCCGGCAAGCCTATGCACTTGTTATCATTGTAGGACTAATAAACTACCCGACTTGTTGGTTGTTCGAGGAGTGCTGTCGTAAGTGTCTTCAAGACGTGACGAAACCAATGTGAAATCATGTCCAGACGTCGTGGGGTTTGGCGACCACCCCTCATTACAAATGTCGGACGTCGTAGTCTGGGCAGACTGGTAAAAATGGCCATGAGGCGAACTATGGCGGAACTAACATTAGATTTTAATACTGGGCAAAGTACAAGTGTGTCTGAACACACAGTGCACTGAATACTCCTAATGATGGGCCTCCGCAACCGAAAACCCATGCATGTGCCAATGTTAACCCCACTACGACTGAGATGGGCCAGTGACCATCAGAACTGGACGTTGGCGCAGTGTCAGAGCGTTCCATGGTCTGACGAATCCCGAGACCTTCTTCATCATGCGGCTGGGAGAGCCGAATCCGTCGTCTTCCAGGGGGAACAGTTGGCGGCGGATTCATTATGGATTGGGGAATATACATAATATTTCACCATGTGCGACATAGTCGCGAATATGAACAGTCATCCAATACTTTCAAATATTTTTTTTTTTATTCCAGTCTTTGATCACAATATAAATTCCTATGGCGATGACCGGTTCCAGTCCGTAATGACCATCTTCAGATCTACAATATTAAAATACTGTATGTATACTCCTAGTGGGCAGTCTATCTTTCAATGCAGCATTTCATATCACAATATACTATGATACAAACTGGGAAACGTACAGATAAAATAAGGTAAAGCGTACTTGGTCTACACCACGTCCTAATGTGATAAGGCCGGATTGGCATCGTCAAAACATATAAATATACTCAGCACAGCATCGTCACGTCGATCTAAAATATGGTGTAAAATACGTTTGTCAGCTGATACTGAGCAAATTTGCTAACTATTCTCTCCAAGTACCATATGTTCCGCATGAGCCGTGAGGGAGTCGCTGGCGCCAGTGATTCTCTTATCTAGTAGGGGCAGTAATCCCGCTCGTTCTGGCATGCGCGTTTTCTCTTTGGTTTTCCTCTTCTGGCCGCTATTTAAGCGCGGCTCTTCCGGCTATCGCTCTCTTGATTTTCCGCTACGGGACCCTAGTGGTCATTCTTACCCGTTTCTTGGGCATATGTCGTGTTGGGGAATCTTGGAGTGACCGTAACGGAGGAGCGTTGGCTGCTAGCGGCGCTGTGTTACGATTTGAAGAGTGTGTCGGCTGCGGACTGGTGGTGATGGCCTCCAATGCACTAGCAAGTGTGTTTATTTTACTACCCGAATCTGGATGCCTATGTACGCTATGTGAATTCTCGTCGTTTGTTGCTATTAGCGGTGGACATCAGTTATTTCTTTGAAGTTGTGTTTGCGATCAATCTGATCGTAATTTGTGTTCACAGCCGGAAACAGTGATTTGTATGTAATTGTCCCCGCCGTGGCGGGAATAAGGAATTCATTCTTGGTTCCGGTATATGTTGAGCAGTGTTGTTAAGATTGTAAAACATTGCTCAGTGACGGAAGCACTAAGGGATAGTAGCGTGAAGGCTACATGAGTCATTCTAGGATAGTGCGCAGGCCATGTTTAATGTCAAGACAGTGTGCTTGTAATGTTACTTGAGTATCTTATGATTTATTCTATGTTCTCCGTTTGAAGGGGCCTTGACTTTAGAGTCTTGTCTTATTGGTTTTTATGCTCTTGATGCGGCAGGCCGTTAACTTCTCGAGACTTTTGCTTGTTATTGGGGTCTGCCGGTAAGCGTAAAGAATTTGGAGCTGTAAGAAGTGACAAGTTTTCCATGCTATTTGAGGTCTTGCATGTGTAACTGGTATTAAATTTAAAGGGTGTCCTTTGGTTTGCTTGTCGGTCCTATGTTTTTTTGTATATATTTTTTTAATGTTACGGTATGCTACAAGCGGCTGGCACCATCAGTCCCGCATTGACCAATACAGGGAGCGGCGCCTTGATTGAAATATGTTCGGACGGCGTTTATGACAATAATGATCGCGGGCCTGCAATAATCTCTCAAGTATTTATTGTAAATTTGTTTTTTTCTGCTCTTGGTAGTTCCGGTATTTTGCGCCAGTCTTCAGGTATGATAAGTAACGAAATGCTGTGATGGGCCAAAATGAGTATAATGCGTCAAGTCAGAAAGGTGTGGCACTACTTGGCTGTATCCTGTCCGAGTCGCTGCTCGCTCCAGTAGTTTACAGAACTTGAGTATTCTCTCGTAATTATTTGGAGATTCCTCTCGTTAAAGTGTTCGGGCAGCGCCGAGGCGAGTCCCCTTTTCCTAGTACTTTGGTCACTCTTGTTTTAGGGTGGGTCATCCGTTGGGCTGTACCCGCTGTTGCTTGGAACTTAAACTATTAAGATAACTGTCTTTTCTGCCTGCTAAAGGCCGCTAATTCAACTAAATACCTAGGTACCACAATTACGAACAACTTAAATTGGAAGAAACACATAAATAATGTTGTGGGGAAGGTTAGCCAAAGACTGCGTTTTATTGGAAGGACACTTAGAAAATGTAACAGATCTACTAAGGAAACTGCCTAACTACGCTTGTCCATCCTCTTTTAGAATACTACTGCGCGGTGTGGGATCCTTACCAGATAGGACTGACGAAGTACATCGAAAAGTTCAAAGAAAGGTAGCACGCTTTGTATTATCGCGAAATATGGGAGAGAGTGTTGCAGAAACGATACAGGATTTGGGATGGACATCATTAAAAGAAAGGCGTTTTGGGTTACGACGGAAACTTCTCATGAAATTCCAATCACCAACTTTCTCCTCCGAATGCGAAAATATTTTGTTGACGCCGACCTACATAGGGAGGAACGATCACCACGATAAAATAAGGGAACTCGGAGCTCGTGTGGAAGGATTTTTTTTTTTTTGGTCATCAGTCTACTGACTGGTTTGATGCGGCCCGCCACGAATTCCTTTCCTGTGCTAACCTCTTCATCTCAGAGTAGCACTTGCAACCTACGTCCTCAATTATTTGCTTGACGTATTCCAATCTCTGTCTTCCTCTACAGTTTTTGCCCTCTACACCTCCCTCTAGTACCATGGAAGTCATTCCCTCATGTTTTAGCAGATGTCCTATCATCCTGTCCCTTCTCCTTATCAGTGTTTTCCACATATTCCTTTCATCTCCGATTCTGCGTAGAACCTCCTCATTCCTTACCTTATCAGTCCACCTAATTTTCAACATTCTTCTATAGCACCACATCTCAAATGCTTTGATTCTCTTCTGTTCCGGTTTTCCCACAGTCTATGTTTCACTACCATACAATGCTGTACTCCAGACGTACATCCTCAGAAATTTCTTCCTCAAATTAAGGCCGGTATTTGATATTAGTAGACTTCTCTTGGCCAGAAATGCCTTTTTTGCCATAGCGAGTCTGCTTTTGATGTCCTCCTTGCTCCGTCCGTCATTGGTTATTTTACTGCCTAGGTAGAAGAATTCCTTAACTTCATTGACTTCGTGACCATCAATCCTGATGTTAAGTTTCTCGCTGTTCTCATTTCTATTACTTCTCATTACCTTCGTCTTTCTCCGATTTACTCTCAAACCATACTGTGTACTCATTAGACTGTTCATTCCGTTCAGCAGATCATTTAATTCTTCTTCACTTTCACTCAGGATAGCAATGTCATCAGCGAATCGTATCATTGATAGCCTTTCATCTTGTATTTTAATTCCACTCCTGAACCTTTCTTTTATTTCCATCGTTGCTTCCTCGATGTCCAGATTGAAGAGTAGGGGCGAAAGACTACAGCCTTGTCTTACACCCTTCTTAATACGAGCACATCGTTCTTGATCGTCCACTCTTATTATTCCCTCTTGGTTGTTGTACATATTGTATATGACCCGTCTCTCCCTATAGCTTACCCCTACTTTTTTCAGAATCTCGAACAGCTTGCACCATTTTATATTGTCGAACGCTTTTTCCAGGTCGACAAATCCTATGAAAGTGTCTTGATTTTTCTTTAGCCTTGCTTCCATTGTTAGCCGTAACGTCAGAATTGCCTCTCTCGTCCCTTTACTTTTCCTAAAGCCAAACTGATCGTCACCTAGCGCATTCTCAAATTTCTTTTCCATTCTTCTGTATATTATTCTTGTAAGCAGCTTCGATGCATGAGCTGTTAAGCTGATTGTGCGATAATTCTCGCAAAAAAATGGCTCTGAGCCTATGGGACTCAACTGCTGTGGTCATCAGTCCCCTAGAACTTAGAACTACTTAAACCTAACTAACCTAAGGACATCACACACACCCATGCCCGAGGCAGGATTCGAACCTGCGACCGTAGCAGCAGCGTGGCTCCGGATTGGAGCGCCTAGAACCGCACGGCCACCACGGCAGATAATTCTCGCACTTGTCAGCTCTTGCCGTCTTAGGAATTGTGTGGATGATGCTTTTCCGAAAGTCCGATGGTGTGTCGCCAGACTCATATATTCTACACACCAACGTGAATAGTCGTTTTGTTGCCACTTCCCCCAATGATTTTAGAAATTCTGATGGAATGTTATCTATCCCTTCTGCCTTATTTGACCGTAAGTCCTCCAAAGCTCTTTTAAATTCCGATTCTAATACTGGATCCCCTATCTCTTCTAAATCGACTCCTGTTTCTTTTTCTATCACATCAGACAAATCTTCACCCTCATAGAGGCTTTCAATGTATTCTTTCCACCTATCTGCTCTCTCCTCTGCGTTTAACAGTGGAATTCCCGTTGCACTCTTAATGTTACCACAGTTGCTTTTAATGTCACGAAAGGTTGTTTTGACTTTCCTGTATGCTGAGTCTGTCCTTCCGACAATCATATCTTTTTAAATGTCTTCACATTTTTCCTGCAGCCATTTCGTCTTTGCTTCCCTGCACTTCCTATTTATTTCATTCCTCAGCGACTTGTATTTCTGTATTCCTGATTTTCCCGGAACATGTTTGTACTTCCTCTTTTCATCAATCAACTGAAGTATTTCTTCTGTTACCCATGGTTTCTTCGCAGCTACCTTCTTTGTACCTATGTTTTCCTTCCCAACTTCTGTGATGGCCCTTTTTAGAGATGTCCACTCCTCTTCAACTGTACTGCCTACTGCGCTATTTCTTATTGCTGTATCTATAGCGTTAGAGAACTTCAAAGGTATCTCGTCATTCCTTAGTACTTCCGTATCCCACTTCTTTGCGTATTGATTCTTCCTGCCTAATGTCTTGAATTTCAGCCTACTCTTCATCACTACTATATTGTGATCTGAGTTTATATCTGCTCCTGGGTACGCCTTACAATCCAGTATCTGATTTCGGAATCTCTGTCTGACCCTGATGTAATCTAATTGAAATCTTCCCGTATCTCTCGGCCTTTTCCAAGTATACCTCCTCCTCTTGTGATTCTTGAACAGGGTATTCGCTATTACTATCTGAAACTTGTTACAGCACTCAATTAGTCTTTCTCCTCTTTCATTCCGCGTCCCAAGCCCATATTCTCCTGTAACCTTTTCTTCTACTCCTTCCCCTACAACTGCATTCCAGTCGCCCATGACTATTAGATTTTCGTCCCCCTTTACATACTGCATTACCCTTTCAATATCCTCATACACTTCCTCTATCTGTTCATCTTCAGCTTGCGACGTCGGCATGTATACCTGAACTATCGTTGTCGGTGTTGGTCTGCTGTCGATTCTGATTAGAACAACCCGGTTACTGAACTGTTCACAGTAACACACCCTCTGCCCTACTTTCCTATTCATAACGATTCCTACACCTGTTATACCATTTTCTGCTGCTGTTGATATTACCCGATACTCATCTGACCAGAAATCCTTGTCTTCCTTCCACTTCACTTCACTGACCCCTACTATATCTAGATTGAGCCTTTGGATTTCCCTTTGCAGATTTTCTAGTTTCCCTACCACGTTCAAGCTTCTGACATTCCACGCTCCGATTCGTAGAACGTTATCCTCTCGTTGATTATTCAATCTTTTTCTCATGTAACCTCCCCCTTGGCAGTCCCCTCCCGGACATCCGAATGGGGGACTATTCCGGAATCTTTTGCCAATGGAGAGATCATCATGACACTTCTTCAATTACAGGCCACATGTCCTGTGGATACACGTTACGTGTCTTTAATGCAGTGGTTTCCATTGCCTTCTGCATCCTCATGTCGTTGATCATTGCTGATTCTTGCGCCTTTAGGGGCAATTTCCCACCCCTAGGACAAGAGAGTGCCCTGAACCTCTATCCGCTCCTCCGCCCTCTTTGACAAGGCCGTTGGCAGAATGAGGCTGACTTCTTATGCCGGAAGTCTTCGGCATAAGATTATGTATCAAAATTTAGGCAGTGGCGGGGATCGAACCCGGGACCGAAGACGTTTTGATTATGAATCAAAGACGCTACCCCTAGACCACAGGTGTTCAAAAATGGTTCAAATGGCTCTGAGCACTATGGGACTTAACATCGGAGGTCATCAGTCCCATAGAACTTAGAACTACGTAAACCTAACTAACCTAAGGACATCACACACATCCATGCCCGAGGTAGGATTCGAACCTGCGACCGTAGCGGTAGCGCGGTTCCAGGCTGTAGCGCCTAGAACCGCCCGGCCACGACGGCCGGCTATAGGTGTTCTTTCTTTCGGCGCGCTATACGAGATTGGAATCATAGAGAAATGTGAAGGTGGTTCGATGAACGCTCTGCCAGGCAGTTAAATGTGATTTGCAGAGTATCCATGTAGATGTAGATGTAGATGTTACACTTCAGAGGGATTTGATGAATGAATTCAGTGCAATAAGTCACTATATAATTGGTGGAATTCCGTTGTTCTATGATCTGACGATTGGTCTAAGATTTCCATCGGGATTTTGCTCTTTTACTTTAAATTTGTTATTTAATATTCTGTACTGTTGCTCGTTTTACCATTGGGGATTTAGTCCCGGTAAATTCCTGTTAAATTTGTGGGCAATTATGCATGTCATCTGTATTTATCTGGGACTATTCGTTATTTAGTTAAAGGGAAGGATCTTTAGTTAATTTGTTTCAATCCGTATAATCTTACAAAAACTGTATAAGGTTTTTAATAATATTTGTTATTGATGGCTATTGGAAGTCCGGTTTGTAAAAGATTTTGTGCAACTGTTATTGGGGACATGTGTAACAAAATTTTGTGAGCTACAAACCTGTATTTGCGTATTCCTGTGACTCACGTCCCACCGGACAAAATGTATATATACTGGCAGTTGCTATTTTCACACAAAAATTTGTGCAAATTTTGTGTAACGCCCATCGTCTGTGCTACTACTGTACGAAAGCGTGTTTAGTTTATGACGATAATGTTGTCGGGCCTGCAATAATCACTCAAGTATTTATTGTAATTTTTTTTTTTTTTTTTGCTCTTGGTAGTTCTGGTATTTTGCGCCCTTCTTCGGCTACGATAAGAAACGAAATACTGTGATGAGCCAAGATGAGTATAATGCGTCACGTAAGAAAGGTGTGGCACTATCTTTGATAAATATTTGGCTAAATAGAAGTCAAATTTTTCCCATACTAAGGGAGTGAGCGTAGAGGAGGCAGATGAAGAAGTCCTGCATCGTCTTCTAAGAAAGGTGCTAGTGGAGGTGGTATTTCCATTTCCTTCCCCCGATCTGTAATGAAGTGTCGTGTACACTGATCAGCCAGAACATTATGACCACCTATCTAGTAGCCGGTATGTACACCTTAGGTACGGATAACAGCGGGGACATGTCGTGAAATGGAAGCAGTGAGGTCTTGTTAAGTCGCTGGAGGGAGTTGTCACCACATCGGCACACACAAGTTACCCAACTTCCGTAAATTACGGGGAGGGAAGTGATGAGCTCTGACGCCACGTTCAATCATATACCAGAAGTATTCGAACGGGTTCAGATCTGACCAGCTGTCGGGCCAGCACATCAACTGGAACTCGCCACTGCGTTCTCGGACCACTCCATGCCACTCTTCGCCTTGTGACATGGCGCGTAAGCTTGCTGAGAAATGCCACTGCCGACGGGAAACACGATCGTCATGAACGGGTGTACGTGATCTGCAACTAATGACGATACTCCTTGCCCGTTATGGTGCCTTGCACGAGATCTACTGGACCCACAGATTCCCAAGTAAATGCACGTCCGAAGGGACATTGAAACATAATTCGAAATAACGCAGGCACAGCAGTATCGTAGATTAATAACTGGTGCGTGCATCTTACCGTTTATTGTTCTACAACAGTGTTATTATCTTTGGAGAATCTAGGAACTGCAGTACTTACAAGCATTCCGTCGCACAGAGAGACGACGAGCCTTGTAATCATTGTGTTAACTCTGAGCTCTTCGCCGGGAGAAGCCTTCCGCCCCTCCCGCTAGGCAAGAAGCGTACGGCCACTTAATTAGCCTTGTCGCCCCTTCGCCCGTAATATCTAATTTCTGGGGCTTAATATAACGTCGTTACCATGGATATCTGCTGGAGTAATGTGATTTGCTGGCAGCAGCAGGGCTGGAAGCGATTCTACAAAGGTGTCGTCCGTGAAATATAAAAGATAGCAGCATTTCGAGCTGGGGTAGACGTCATTAACAGAAACCACAAATGCTGCAACTATATTGCTGGACTCAATTCTGATATTTTTTTATTAGTCCTTTTCTGCCACTGTATCCCCTATCTCATTAACGGGGAGAATAGTCATATGAATCAGTAAGGAACTGACACAGACACTGACATTCTTCCTCCAGCACAAAGTTTCACTACAGAAAATACACCGGGGGAAAAGAATTCACAACACCAATGCAGAGTTGTGCGACGTAAACGAAAGCCGGTATTTCTACATCTGAAATATGATGTATATTCAAATTTCGTGCCAGTCGTATAAGAGCGGCACTTGTAGCACTTCTACGATGATGTGAATCAACTTCAAGTACACGCTGTAACGGTCTTGAGCATAATTTATCTTTGAGATAATACGACGTGGTGAGCTAATGTTAGTCAAGAACGCCTTCAAGGCGAGAAATACGCCATTATCAGCACCTCACTGAGTTTGAATGAGGTCGTCTAATAGGACCACGAGAAGCTGGGTGCTCCTCCTGCGATATTGCAGAAAGACTTGGCAGGAATGTAGCTACTGTGGCCACGAGAATGTACGGTAACAACAAGGCCGTGCTCCGGACGCCCACGTGACACTTCCAAGAGGGGAGACCACAGTGTTCGGCGTATCACTCTGGCGCATCGTACTGCATCTCCAGCAGCAATTTGACCTGCGGTTGGCACCACAGTAGTGCAACGAACTGTTACAAATCGGTTAGTTCAAGGACAACTCCGAGCCAGACGCCCTGTAGCGTGCAATCCACTGACCCAAACCACCGCCATTTGCGACTTCAGCGGTGTCAAACGTGAGCTCATTGGGGAACAGCGTGGTCTGTTGCTTTTTCTGATGAAAGCTGTTTCTGTTTCGGTGCTGGTGATGGTGGTGTGTTGATTAGGAGGAGGCCAGTTGAGGGCTTGCAACCAACCTGTCTGCATGCTAGACACAGTGGACCTACACCTGGAGTTACGATCCGGGATTCGTTTTCGTATGACAGCAGGGGCACTATCGTGGTTACCTCACACACTCTGACTGCAACATTGTACATCAGTCTGGTGTTTCGCCCTGTTGTGCTGCCATTCGTGAGCAACATTCGAAGATGTGTTTTCCAACAGGATAACCGTCGGCCACATACCACTGTTGTAACATGTTCAACAGAATGTCGACATTTTGACTTGACCAGCTTGATCACCAGATCTGCCTCAAACCGAGCACATACCGGGCACCATCGGACGACAACTCTAGCGTTATTCAAAAACAGTATTAACTGTCCCTGTACCGATCGACCCAGTGCAAGGGGCATTTAATTCCATCTCCCGGCACCTGTACAGTAGAATACATGCATGTTAGCCTGCTTACAGTCAACATTATGACGGTTCCACCGGTTATTGCTGTACGGGCATTTCATATTTCCGGTGGGTTATCTCGCATTTTCATTAACCACTGACCTTGCAATGTTAATCACTTAAATATGTTACCTAGACAAATGTAATCCAGAAATTTGAATATTCTGCTGTGATTTTTTTATCCGTCAGTGTGTGAACAAAATGTGGCCTGACTGCGAAGTGTTGTGCTGTACGTTGCTAACACCTTTCGAGTACCACGCTCCCGTCCTGCAAGTAGTTACGAGTATCTGCAAGAATTCGGAACGGGAGGAATGAAATCATAGGCACTAGGTTGTGGCGGAAATGGCAAAAATATTGACATAGTATCTCTAAGGAGCAGCTAAACACATCATCTTCGTGCGTTACATGTAAAATGGAAGCAGGACATATATTCAAAATTGACTTCCGGAAATGTGTGGTGCACAAAGTAGACCTAAGAATATTTTTATAAAGTAAAGTTGTTGAAGCTTTCGTGGGCATTTATTGAAGTATAGACTGTTGGCTTTTGTCTGAAGATCTTCGGCCGACGTTCGAAGACTTTTCTGACCTTTCGCCAGCACGGGTGACTCGTGTCATCAAAGCTTCTCCCTCCATTGCGTGTGGCTGACCGGGGGTGGACCTTTCACAATGCCAGACACCTGAATTGGCGAAAGCCAACAGGCAATACGTCACTCTTGTAAAAACCTGATTCTACTTTGAAAGGTGTCTGTTGGATTCCTTTCATGTTAATTTCTTAAATCTGTTGTCATTTACGGCATAAATTCCACTTCTAAATTTACTGCAGTGTTTCTAACTCTATCTGGCAGGAGACTGAGCAGTGGAACGTGTTACTTTTACACATAATCAAGAACGATCTGTCACACTACTACACTTTAAAACACAGTTTATATGTAATTCATGCCACACAGTCTCATACGGAACCTACATCCACTTTCTTTTATATATTGTATATGATAAGGTACTGTCATCCCCCTTCCCTTCTGTGTGAAAGGATGAATGAGCAAATGTATTTCTAGTTGCATGCTTGATGGCAGCAGACAAGCCTGTCTGCTAGAGAACAGTAGGACCAACGTCGGAACAAGTAGCTACGCTTTCTAAAAGCAAAGAGGTTTCTATTCTTAGTATGGTCCTGTCCGTCCCTTGTCATGTTGGTATAGGAAGCTGCCTCTCTGGTCACTTCCGTTTGTATCTGTGAAGCACCCTCGGTAAGGGCCCGAACAGTCTGTCCGCGGCGAGTGTCTGAAGTGGTAAGATCTCCGGCTAAGCGCGTCTCTGGTAAGTTCAACCTAACTGAAAATTTGATCACCTTTATTTCAGGTTTAGATCTAAAATATCTTATCTTAATTTGCAACGCAGTGTAATTCGAGTGTGAAGTTTAGAATATCTTCCAGTAGTTGCTTTGTCGCTACTTTGTGAGTAAAGTGGAGCCACAAGTTGATGATCTGTAACTCTAACTAAGATCATCAATCTTAAATGTGAATGCGCGTGAGATTATAAGCTCTCCTCTTGACAATATTTTTCAATATAGCAACTTTTCTAAATGTTCAACCCACGTGGGGTGTACTTCGTGAGACCAGTACCACGTGCTTATACAATTGTTTGACCCATCAGGTTAATAGTAAGACGATAGTAACCAGTTCGAGGTTTTTATTTTGTAAATTGCGTATCGATGTAATTTTTTAACTATCAAAATTATTGTGGAGTTACACTCTTTGTGTAAACCAAGTTGACCACGTGAAGCATGCGGTGTAATCATCAAAGTAGCCCTCAGCTATTCTTTTCGGGAAGATTTCACAAAGATTTAGTATGAATTTAGTATATCAGTGTGTGGTAATTTTATGACGGACAGGATTGTGCTACGAACGTAACTTCTTTGGGTGAAAATTGAATCGGTTGGTTGTGGTTAATTTCCTCTTGTATATGCTTCACCGTTCTTCGTGTGTTATTTTATGAATGCAGTGTTGTATGCAGTCTCCCAATCTTGGCTCCATATTTGATGTGTTCCGTAAGATTACAAACTCACATTTTCACAATCCTAAATAAGGCACCAGTTTAGTTATGAATCAAGTTTAACATGCTGAAAATTTAACGGAACCAATGTTAAAATAAATGTCCAAATATCAACTGATTTATTTCTTTTTATTTAAATTCTCTCTCTCTCTCTCTCTCTCTCTCTCTCTATATATATATATATATATATATATATATATATATATATATATATATATATATATAATCACCGGTTGTCCTAAGATGACTATTAAAAGATTGTAATTAATGTTAGTCTGGTTGGGAATTAGGTAAGCTAGACTGGATACCTGGTGAAACAGTTGCTCAGTAATGCAAGGTTAACTTCCCCAGATAGCTCACAGCTTTTAACCTGCTTTTATTGTCTTGAATATCAGCACCGCTTTCAGAACAACTTAATGCATCAACATTACAACTTTATTTTCACTTATGGTTCATTCACTCAACCCATTGTCATGCAAAGCTACGTCATGAAATGCAATAGACAGTGATAATCTAGAATTCAGAAATTTTTGCTTATGCATAATTCGTAAACTGAAGTGTCCCAGGCCACACAGAACCCTCTCGAATCATATTGACACCGTTACCCTTAAGTGAAGAGGAATCAATGCAAGTACTATTTAAGAATAAAATGATATTAACTTGTGCAATTGCACGTAATTCTCCTTCTAAAGCGAAGTACGTTTTTGCATGATAGTTTTCTAAGGAGGTGCATTGCCTACTGGCCTTTAGGTTGCTGAACAATGTCTTTCTATTAGTCTTGGCACCAACAGTGACGAAGCACAACCCTGCAGCAGCTAGAAATAGCTCTACGTATTGGAAATTTTATATAGAAAATTGCCTGAAACGTAAAGTAAATTTCTTGGGGCGCAAAGTTTTGTATTGATTCTTGGATCAATTTTGTGCCGTAAAGTAAAATGTTGAATCCTAAATATTGATTTACAACACCATAAAGGAAACCTTACCAACCTTGAATGTTTTCAAGCTATTCTCTGGACTATGATATTGAAAATGCAATATCAGCTTCAAGAATTTAGCCTATAAAATTGTGTTAATAGTGGGGAGATTTGTACCTTGGAACTCTTTTCGGACTTTCGTATCTGGCCAGTTCTGTAATAGAAGTGTAATATATTTTCTTATTCCAGTTTTAAACGGTAGCATTCACTTTATGTATGCTACAGTCTTTCTCTGAAATTACAAAAATTATTCTGGAAAGATGAGCTTTTTTCCAAATGTCAAAACCTGTTCCAAGGAACAGCATGTTAAGGTACCTAGGAACAAATATTCTATTTAAATTTAAAAGTGTTGCAGTCAACATCTTGTCAATATCGTGTTTAATATTCTATGTGCTACATTGTTACCCTATCGCACGCCAGTATTCAGTAAACTAAATCATGTTAAGAAGAGGTAATATCAAAACCAAGATACAATTGGTAACTAACACGAATATCCTTTTTCAAGATAGGGAAAATTGTTAAGGCATGAGAGAAACTCAGTTCATTTGCAGATATCACGTGTTTCATGGTAGAAAGCCGTGTCTTGTTCGAGGTACAAGATGGTGCACGACCGATGAAGTATGGCTGAACCGTTCACGCATGATGTAACTAGTTGTAAAAATGAAGAGAATTTTACGTGCCATAAGACTCTGTGGCTGAGGAATTAACAATATCCTCCAAACAGCTTTAATACATTATGCAGCCCTTAAATGTGTAGAAATATTGATATTTACAAACGCTCCACAAAGCACAACTTCATATCTCACAACAACAAAAGTGGCATAAAAGTACCAGAAACTGGTTATGGTGGTTTCTAGCGTACATTCCTTCATGAGATTCTAAAGTCAGTCAGTAGATTGAGACACCGACTAGGAAACATACGTTCCTAGGTACTCTACACACCAAGTACAACACTCTCCCCTAATAAATCATTTCTACACTGTACCAATATTCCTGTTCTGATAAGTTTTCTAAAAGTGCTTTAGCACTTGTGCAGTTGTAGGACGAAAGAATAGAGTAGCTCCACTCTCGTGGAAGACATTGTGTCGAAAGTGAGCAGAGAACCGTTTGTAATTTCTCTTACTTCATTTCCGAAAATACAGCTGCCAATGACCACCGTTCCTCACAGTAATACCCATTTAAATGCAGAACTGATGAGGCAATGAATATGTGAGTTGCATTTCCTCTTCGACTTCTCTGCTATACAGAGTTGTGTGTGACGTCGTACACTACAGTAAGGAGAGGTGGGCTATAGAGTGGTGTGACAACTGTCATTGTAGGAAAGCTGGACAGGAGCAGAAATGATCAATCAACAAGTTAACACAACAAAGAAAAGATTTACTTAAGTTGTATCTCCCCAAGCGTGCGAAGATTCGTTACAAATAATAAGAAATAGAGTCCACTTCATACAACAGTAACTAGTATGAGGCTCACTATACTAAGTGCTAACGATAGTGTGGTAGCGATGAGGCTCCAAGTGCAAGTGGGCTAAACGGTTGCCGCCGGCCGTCCTATATTGCGGCGGCAGAGTGTGCTCCTATTCCATAGACACTGGAGGCGTGACTTAGCGGGCGCGGACCATTGGTTCCGCCAGATCTGGTGCACCTGCTAAGGGCGTCTAACTTGGAATTCCGTAGCCAGCTTCGCGACATCCTTAGAGCAGAATCGATACGTAATACCAAATACGAAATACCTCACAGAGCCATAACACCCTTGCTGAATCAAGTCTTACGTCACTTTATTTGTAGTCAATATACTCCTCACGGAAATACCTCTGTCTTACTTTCCGAGCGAACGAATTGGTGCGGTGGTTAGAGCACTGGACTGTCGTTCGGGCAGAGGATGATTCAAATCTCCGTTCTTTTCATTCAGATCTAGGTTTCACTGGATTTCACAACATCTCTCCAGCCAAATTGTGGAATGGTTCCTCTGAAAGGGCACAGCCGATTTCCTTCTCCAGCTTTATTTAATCCGAGCTCCGTCTATAATGACTTCGTTGTAGACAGTACGTTAAACTCTAACCTCCATTCTTTTCCTTGTTTTAGGGGAGCAATGGCATTGTATATTGTCTCTCAGATCATGAATTAATTCCAACCTATTTTTGTTACAAAATTTCATTCACAGTTTCCTGGATTAGCGCTTAAACGACTCATTTTCAAATTCTTCCCTTTCAAAAAACGCCATGCTAACTGTGAAATGGTAGGTTGCCTGGGAAGGGGAGTGTAATGTATTGATTTTAAACATGTTGTTGTTGTGGTCTTCAGTCCTGAGACTGGTTTGATGCAGCTCTCCATGCTACTCTATGCTGTGCAAGCTTCTTCATCTCCCAGTACCTACTGCAACCTACATCCTTCTGAATCTGCTTAGTGTATTCATCTCTTGGTCTCCCCCTACGATTTTTACCCTCCACGCTGCCTCCAATACTAAATTGGTGATCCCTTGATGCCTCAGAACATGTCCTACCAACCGATCCCTTCTTCTGGTCAAGTTGTGCCACAAACTTCTCTTCTCCCCAATCCTATTCAATACTTCCTCATTAGTTATGTGATCTACCCATCTTATCTTGAGCATTCTTCTGTAGCACCACATTTCGAAAGCTTCTATTCTCTTCTTGTCCAAACTATTTACCGTCCATGTTTCACTTCCATACATGGCTACACTCCATACAAATACTTTCAGAAATGACTTCCTCACACTTAAATCTATACTCGATGTCAACAAATTTCTCTTCTTCAGAAACGCTTTCCTTGCCATTGCCAGTCTACATTTTATATCCTCTATACTTCGACCATCATCAGTTATTTTGCTCCCCAAATAGCAAAACTCCTTTACTACTTTAAGTGTCTCATTTCCTAATCTAATACCCTCAACATCACCCGACTTAATTCGACTACATTCCATTATCCTCGTTTTGCTTTTGTTGATGTTCATCTTATATCCTCCTTTCAAGACACCATCCATTCCGTTCAACTGCTCTTCCAAGTCCTTTGCTGTCTCTGACAGAATTACAATGTCATCGGCGAACCTCAAAGTTTTTATTTCTTCCCCATGGATTTTAATACCTACTCCGAATTTTTCTTTTGTTTCCTTTACTGCTTGCTCAATATACAGATTGAATAACATCGGGGAGAGGCTACAACCCTGTCTTACTCCCTTCCCAACCGCTGCTTCCCTTTCATGTCCCTCGACTCTTATAACTGCCATCTGGTTTCTGTACAAATTGTAAATAGCCTTTCGCTCCCTGTATTTTACCCCTGCCACCTTTAGAATTTGAAAGAGAGTATTCCAGTCAACATTGTCAAAAGCTTTCTCTAAGTCTACATATGCTAGAAACGTAGGTTTGCCTTTCCTTAATCTTTCTTCTAAGATAAGTCGTAAGGTCAGTATTGCCTCACGTGTTCCAGTATTTCTACGGAATCCAAACTGATCTTCCCCGAGGCCGGCTTCTACTAGTTTTTCCATTCGTCTGTAAAGAATTCGTGTTAGTATTTTGCAGCTGTGGCTTATTAAACTGATTGTCCGGTAATTTTCACATCTGTCAACACCTGCTTTCTTTGGGATTGGAATTATTATATTCTTCTTGAAGTCTGAGGGTATTTCACCTGTTTCATACATCTTGCTCACCAGATGGTAGAGTTTTGTCAGGACTGGCTCTCCCAAGGCCGTCAGTAGTTCCAATGGAATGTTGTCTACTCCGGGGGCCTTGTTTCGACACAGGTCTTTCAGTGCTCTGTCAAACTCTTCACGCAGTATCGTATCTCCCATTTCATCTTCATCTACATCCTCTTCCATTTCCATAATATTGTCTTCAAGTACATCGCCCTTGTATAGACCCTCTATATACTCCTTCCACCTTTCTGTTTTCCCTTCTTTGCTTAGAACTGGGTTTCCATCTGAGCTCTTGATGTTCATACAAGTGGTTCTCTTCTCTCCAAAGGTCTCTTTAATTTTCCTGTAGGCAGTATCTATCTTACCCCTAGTGAGAAAAGCCTCTACATTCTTACATTTGTCCTCTAGCCATCCCTGCTTAGCCATTTTGCACTTCCTGTCGATCTCATTTTTGAGACGTTTGTATTCCTTTTTGCCTGCTTCATTTACTGCATTTTTATATTTTCTCCTTTCATCAATTAAATTCAATATTTCTTCTGTTACCAAAGGATTTCTACTAGCCCTCGTCTTTTTACCTACTTGATCCTCTGCTGCTTTCACTACTTCATCCCTCAAAGCTACCCATTCCTCTTCTACTGTATTTCTTTCCCCCATTCCTGTCAATTGTTCCCTTATGCTCTCCCTGAAACTCTCTACAACCTCTGGTTCTTTCAGTTTATCCAGGTCCCATCTCCTTAAATTCCCACCTTTTTGCAGTTTCTTCAGTTTTAATCTACAGGTCATAACCAATAGATTGTGGGCAGAGTCCACATCTGCCCCAGGAAATATCTTACAATTTAAAACCTGGTTCCTAAATCTCTGTCTTACCATTATATAATCTATCTGATACCTTTTAGTATCTCCAGGGTTCTTCCATGTATACAACCTTCTATCATGATTCTTAAACCAAGTGTTAGCTATGATTAAGTTGTGCTCTGTGCAAAATTCTACCAGGCGGCTTCCTCTTTCATTTCTTAGCCCCAATCCATATTCACCTACTACGTTTCCTTCTCTCCCTTTTCCTACACTCGAATTCCAGTCACCCATGACTATTAAATTTTCGTCTCCCTTCACTATCTGAATAATTTCTTTTATTTCATCGTACATTTCTTCAATTTCTTCGTCATCTGCAGAGCTAGTTGGCTTATAAACTTGTACTACTGTAGTAGGTGTGGGCTTCGTATCTATCTTGGCCACAATAATGCGTTCACTATGCTGTTTGTAGTAGCTTACCCGCATTCCTATTTTCCTATTCATTATTAAACCTACTTTAAACATGGGCACGTAACAAATCAAATTTATTAACGAAAACAATCAGAAGATTACAGTTCGCTGCATGAACTAAATTACAATCGGTAAAAGTGCCATAGATTAATAGCCAAATGTATATAGATAAAATCAGTGACAAGAGACATTAATCTTCGTTTTAAAAAGTACTAAAAGACATCTACAAATAAGTAGCAAGCAATTTCAAATGAGCTTCAAAACCAACTCCTCAAACACCTAAAATTACGAGCATACGTTAATACCGTTACATATACAGGATGGTCAGACACAGCCTGAAAACCTTGTAAAGGTGTTGCAAGGCAGGTTGTGCTGATAAATAACTGCCTAGGGAAACGTTCGGTGCGTTGCGCCGTTTCCGATTTAATTAACACTGAAGTTAGACAATAAAGTAGTTGCATATGCAAAATGGAGCACCTTCCAAAGGCACAGTTGACAGACGTGTTCTTCGATTGGGTTCCTCAAACCTATCAAACTTAGCTTTTGCTCTCCTGGTTTAAAATTATCACTTCCGAAAAGGCACATTTTAACTGCTAATGAGCATTTGAACAAGTGGTAACTCACGGAGCCACAGATGTCTGTGCACTACTGCACTTTATCACGTTCAAGTGCCTGAATTTAAGCGCTGAAGGGCCTGAATGGCTGATATCAATGCTAATGAAATCAGAAACGGTGCACCGCATTGAATTTTTTTCTTAACAATTATTTCTCAACACAGTCTAGCCTGCAACCTTCTTACAAGCTTTTCAGGCTGTTTGAGTCCACCCTGTGCATGTATTTTCGACTACCCCCATGAACCATGGACCTTACCGTTGGTGGGGAGGCTTGCGTGCCTCAGCGATACAGATGGCCGTACTGTAGGTGCAACCACAACGGAGGGGCATCTATTGAGAGGCCAGACAAACGTGTTGTTCCTGAAGATGGGCAACAGCCTTTTCAGTAGTTGCAGGGGCAACAGTCTGGATGATTGACTGATCTGGCCTTGCAACACTAACCAAAACGGCCGTGCTGTTGTGGTACCACGAACGGCTGAAAGCAAGGGGAAACTACAGCCGTAATTTTTCCCGAGGGCATGCAGCTTTACTGTATGGTTAAATCATGATGGCGTCCTCTTGGGTAAAATATTCCGAAGGTAAAATAGTCCCCCATTCGGATCTCCTGGCGGGGACTACTCAAAAGGACGTCGTTATCAGGAGAAAGAAAACTGGCGTTCTACGGATAGGAGCGTGGAATGTAAGATCCCTTAATCAAGCAGGTAGGTTAGAAAATTTGAAAAGGGAAATGGATAGGTTGAAGTTAGATATAGTGGGAATTAGTGAAGTTCGGTGGCAGGAGGAACAAGACTTTTGGTCAGGTGAATACAGGGTTATAAATACAAAATCAAATAGGGGTAATGCAGGAGTAGGTTTAATAATGAATAAAACAATAGGAGTGCGGGTAAGCTACTATCAACAGCATAGTGAACGTATTATTGTGGCCAAGATAGACACGAAGCCCATGCCTACTACAGTAGTACAAGTCTATATGCCAACTAGCTCTGCAGATGATGAAGAAATTGATGAAATGTATGACGAGATAAAAGAAATTATTCAGGTAGTGAAGGGAGATGAAAATTTAATAGTCATGGGTGACTGGAATTCGTCAGTAGGAAAAGGGAGAGAAGGAAACATAGTGGGTGAATATGGATTGGGGGAGAGAAATGAAAGAGGAAGCCGTCTGGTAGAATTTTGCACAGAGTATAACTTAATCATAGCTAGCACTTGATTCAAGAATCATAAAGGAAGGTTGTATACATGGAAGAATCCTGGAGATACTAGAAGGTATCAGATAGATTATATAATGGTAAGACAGAGATTTAGGGACCAGGTTTCAAATTGTAAGACATTTCCTGGGGCAGATGTGGACTCTGACCACAATCTATTGGTTATGAACTGCAGATTAAAACTGAAGAAACTGCAAAAAGGTGGGAATTTAAGGAGATGGGACCTGGATAAACTGACTAAACCAGAGGTTGTACAGAGTTTGAGGGAGAGCATAAGGGAACGATTGACAGGAATGGGGGAAAGAAATACTGTAGAAGAAGAATGGGTACCTTTGAGGGATGAAATAGTGAAGGCAGCAGAGGATCAAGTAGGTAAAAAGACGAGGGCAGGTAAAAATCCTCGGGTAACAGAAGAAATATTGAATTTAATTGATGAAAGGAGAAAATATAAAAATGCAGTAAATGAAGCAGGCAAAAAGGAATACAAACGTCTCAAAAATGAGATCGACAGGAAGTGTAAAATGGCTAAGCAGGGCTGGCTAGAGGTCAAATGTAAGGATGTGGAGGCTTATCTCACTAGGGGTAAGGTAGATAGTGCCTACAGGAAAATTAAAGAGACCTTTGGAGAAAAGAGAGCCACTTGTATGAATATCAAGAGCTCAGATGGAAACCCAGTTCTAAGCAAAGAAGGGAAAGCAGAAAGGTGGAAGGAGTATATAGAGGGTCTATACAAGGGCGATGTACTTGAGGACAATATTATGGAAATGGAAGAGGATGTAGATGAAGATGAAATGGGAGATACGATACTGCGTGAAGAGTTTGACAGAGCACTGAAAGACCTGAGTCGAAACAAGGCCTTGGGAGTAGACAACATTCCATTAGAACTACTGACGGCCTTGGGAGAGCCAGTCCTGACAAAACTCTACCATCTGGTGAGCAAGATGTATGAGAGAGGCGAAATACCCTCAGACTTCAAGAAGAATATATTAATTCCAATCCCAAAGAAAGCAGATGTTGACAGATGTGAAAATTACCGAACTATCAGTTTAATAAGTCACAGCTGCAAAATACTAACGCGAATTCTTTACAGACGAATGGAAAAACTGGTAGAAGCCGACCTCGGCGAATATCAGTTTGGATTCCGCAGAAATGTTGGAACACGTGAGGCAATACTGACCCTACTACTTATCTTAGAAGCTACATTAAGGAAAGGCAAACCTACATTTCTGGCATTTGTAGACTTGGAGAAAGCTTTTGACAATGTTGAATGAAATACTCTCTTTGAAATTCTAAAGGTGGCAGGGCTAAAATACGGGGAGCGAAAAGCTATTTACAATTTGTACAGAAACCAGATGGCAGTTATAAGAGTCGAGGGGCATGAAAGGGAAGCAGTGGTTGGGAAGGGAGTGAGAAAGGGTTGTAGCCTGTCCCCGGTGTTATTCAATCTGTACATTGAGCAAGCAGTAAAGGAAACAAAAGAAAAATTCGTAGTACGTATTTAAGTCCATGTAGAAGAAATAAAAACGTTGAGGTTCGCCGATGACATTGTAATTCCGTTAGAGACAGCAAAGGACTTGGAAGAGCAGTTGAACGGAATGGACAGTGTCTTGAAAGGAGGATATAAGATGAACATCAAAAAAAGCAAAACGAGGATAATGGAATGTAGCCGAATTAAGTCGGGTGATGTTGAGGGTATAACATTAAGAAATGAGACACTTAAAGTAGTAAAGGGGTTTTGCTATTTGGGGAGCAAAATAACTGATTATGGTCGAAGTAGAGAGGATATAAAATGTAGACTGGCAATGGCAAGGAAAGCGTTTCTGAAGAAGAGAAATTTGTTAACATCGGGTATAGATTTAAGTGTGAGGAAGTCGTTTCTGAAAGTATTTGTTTGGAGTGTAGCCATGTATGGAAGTGAAACATGGACGATAAATAGTTTGGGCAAGAAGAGAATAGAAGCTTTCGAAATGTGGTGCTACAGAAGAATGCTGAAAATTAGATGGGTAGATCACATAACTAATGAGGAAGTATTGAATAGAATTGAGGAGAAGAGGAGTTTGTGGCACAACTTGACAAGAAGAAGGGACCGGTTGGTAAGTCATGTTCTGAGGCATCAAGGGATCACAAATTTAGCACTGGAGGCAGCGTGCAGTGTAAAAATCGTAGAGGGAGACCAAGAGATGAATACACTAAGCAGATTCAGAAGGATGTAGGTTGCAGTAAGTACTGGGAGATGAAGAAGCTTGTACAGGATAGAGTAGCATGGAGAGCTGCATCAGACCAGTCTCAGGACTGAGAGACAACAACAACAACAACATCGGTGGAATCGCGGCACCAACAGTGCATTAAATGTGAGACTGGAGTTTCTGCCGGCGTGTATAACGTGCGAAATATCGTCGTATATCGACGACATCACCCGGCTGCATTCGCATAAGTTATCAGAACAGCGCAATAAATATTTAAAGCCGGACAGAGTGGCCGAGCGGTTCTAGGCGCTACAGTCTGGAACCGCGCGACCGCTACGGTCGCAGGTTGGAATCCTGCCTCGGGCATGGATGTGTGTGATGTCCTTAGGTTAGTTAGGTTTAAGTAGTTCTAAGTTCTAGGGGACTGATGACCTCAGCAGTTAAGTCCCATAGTGCTCAGAGCCATTTGAACCATTTTTTTTAATATTTAAAAACGAATAAATGTGATAACTATAAGAAATTAGTGTCCGTCACCAACAGTGCACTGAATATTTAAAACATTTCAAATGAATAATAATTTTGGTAACATATTACACTCCTAACAACACGGTAGCAACGCGACTAACCAGTATAAACAGCTAGGCTTAATACTAATTCAGAGGCAAGGGGGCGAGGAAGAATCTTCCTTTTTAGTAAAGCTAAAAAAAACTTCAATTTATACCAAACACGAATGCACTAAACTGCACAGCTTGAAGATTCCCTACTTTATTCAAGCACGCAACGTCATATGAGACGAATGGCAGTGGCCACAACTAAGGAAAACAACGAAGTTAAGAAAGGTTCAAATGGCTCTGAGCACGATGGGACTTGACATCAGAGGTCATCAGTCCCCTAGACTTAGAACTATGTAAACCTAACTAACCTAAGGACATCACACACATCCATGCCCGAAGCAGGATTCGAACCATCGACCACAGCAGTCGCGTGGTTCCGGACTGCAGCGCCTAGAACCGCTCGGCCACCTGGGCCGGCAGTGAAGAAAACAGTTGCTTGAAGACAATCCCCCTCCCCGAACGCCGACCAGGCACAGTACAACTTTCCGGTCACAGTACTACACACTGCATTCGCATAAGTTATCAGAACAACGCAATAAATATTTAAAGCCGGACAGAGTGGCCGAGCGGTTCTAGGCACTACAGTCTGGAACCGCGCGACCGCTACGGTCGCAGGTTGGAATCCTGCCTCGGGCATGGATGTGTGTGATGTCCTCAGGTTAGTTAGGTTTACATAGTTCTAAGTCTAGGGGACTGATGACCTCTGATGTCAAGTCCCATCGTGCTCAGAGCCATTTGAACCTTTCTTAACTTCGTTGTTTTCCTTAGTTGTGGCCACTGCCATTCGTCTCATATGACATTGCGTGCTTGAATAAAGTAGGGAATCTTCAAGCTGTGCAGTTTAGTGCATTCGTGTTTGGTATAAACTGAAGTTTTTTTTAGCTTTACTAAAAAGGAAGATTCTTCCTCGCCCCCTTGCCTCTGAATTAGTATTAAGCCTAGCTGTTTATACTGGTTAGTCGCGTTGCTACCGTGTTGTTAGGAGTGTAATATGTTACCAAAATTATAGTGGGCAGAGTGGTTAAGAAGGTTTTCCCGACGGACTCCTTGCATAACGAGTGTTCGGTTTACTTTCCGCGTCACGAAGTCTAATTTAAACTGCTTACCTGATCACAGAGTCACAGTAGGTCGATTCGTGAGCAAGAGTCCTTGTTCTTTCAAACAAAATCTCGTGCTGATTTAACAGAGTGTGCTGTGTCACCGCTGATTTATCCCAATATCTGTATTTAATACGACGCTGATGCTCAGCGCAGCAATCGGCTACGATCCGTATAGACTGGTTCACATAATTTTTTTTCATGCTGTCAAGGAATGTTATAAATTCCCGGCTCTTTCAGGCCGACGTTATCCTTGACTGGTCGCAATATTTCTTTAATTCTTCTAGATGGCCAGAAGACTGGTCTTATTCCATGCATGTTTAGGACTCTACCTATACTGCTGGTTGTTGCACCGCAAAACGGAAGCCAGGCTACGTGATGGACCTCTTAGCTTGTTTGAACGGCGTTGCGTCTCGATTTCCTCGACAGGGTTGATCTAGTGGCGACTCTTTCCGTCGCCTCCGCATGTAGCAGCAGAAGTTGGGCAGCGCAGACCGAAAACCAGTGATCAGCGAAGCGCCTGGCAGCCAAGGTAGGCCGGCATCCCCCAACACAATCTCTGGTCGCTTCCGCCGGAGGAAGACCTTAAGCCGTCGGCACACGGACCGTGCGTGCTGAGTTAAACGTGCTGCTGAACGCTCAGAAACAATGCGACTTGTGCATACGGTACGTGGGCCCCAACGTGATATATGCGATCACAACGCACTCCAGCGGCAGTTGAGGGATGTTTTCTAGTTTCGTAAATCACACTGTTTACTAAACGGGCGCGCGTAAAATTCCCACGTTAGCTCTATTAAAACGCAAATATTCTCCATTGTCCATATGCTAGTCACATTGTTCTATATGTAATTTACACAAATAAAAACTTCAATATCGATGTACATGTTTTAAGACGGCAAAGAAAGTGCCATGCCCAGTCAATAAGGACATAGGCTTATAAAAGTTCATTACAAACAGTGCGATACAAAATTGCAATAGTTCTCCACATAAGATACACATTATTTCATCGGTTCCACAAGTTATTAAACCCCAATGTCATTCTTATTTGATCACTGTTCCTACCCAGTAACAGAATCTTTGAAACACGTGATGACTGGGTGTTGTGTGATGTCCTTAGGTTAGTTAGGTTTCAGTAGTTCTAAGTTCTAGGGGACTGATGACCATAGAAGTTAGGTCACATAGTGCTCAGTGCCATTTCAACCAATTTTGAACCAAGTGAATTACGAAACGTAAAAGAAAAAGGAGCAAAATATCTTTACGCAAGTAATACAAGCTGTCCTGTAGATTAAGCCAATCGAACAAACTCACTCCTCAAAAAAAGGTGAAGTTATATTTACGTAACAACAAATATTAGGATATACTTGTATTAAATTAATGGAGATGAAAAGATTGTTTGGTGTCATTGGCCGGGTGGCTCCTTGCGGGGGGGGGGGGGGGGGGGGCGGAGGTCCGGCCGCCTTGGTGCAGGTCTTATTACATTCGACGCCACATAGAGTGACCTGCGCACCGGACAGGGATGCAATGATGATGAAGACAACACAACACCCAGTCCCTGAGCGGAGAAAATCCCCGATCTAGCCGAGAATCGAACCCGGGCTCCGTAGGACGTCAATCCGTCACGCTGACCACTCAGCTATCGGGGCGGCTTGTTAAACTAATAATAAAACGCAGTCTGCTTTCGGCCGGTGAGCGGCGAGGAAGTCTTGTTTACGTCCCGTCCGCAGAGTCGCGGTCCCGTCCGCAGAGTCGCGAGCGCGCGTAGTTTGTTTACTTCCTCGCCGCAGCTAATACTCGCGTCCGTTAACACTGAGTCGCCATGGCTCATTCGTACAGAAAAGCTACCATCAAGATCAGCTTCCAGCCCGACTACGCACGACCACGAGCCTTTGAAGTAGAACGATTCATCCGTGACGAAGTTCAAATACCAACACAGCACATCATCGGTATCCACCTATCCATCACAAGTAGCGTCGTTTACGTCAAGATGATCGATGACGAGTTATGTCACGCAGTTGTGAACAGATGCGCGAACACTCTCAAGTTCAAACACTCCGATGGTCACATCGGAGAGGTTACTGTTGACCATGCTGGACTAGGATTACGCACACTAAGAGTCTTCGAACTCCCTTTCGAAGTACCACCGGACGTCGTTACCTCAGCTTTCCGCCCTTATGGGACGGTAATTAGCCACGTGGCCGAAAAATGGAACACCTTCGAGACGTACCAAGTCCTCAACGGCGTCCGACAAGTGAAAATTGAATTAAAGAAACATGTGCCGTCCTACTTAGTCATAGGTGGCTGTCGAGCAATAATAATGTACGACGGCCAACCTCGTACTTGTTCTGGTTGCGGCCAGGAGGGTCATGTGCGCTCGGCGTGTATTCAACGTCGGGTTACACAACTTCCATTGCATGACACGACACCACCTCCTACGCTCACGGCCCTCCCCCTCAATTACGCAGAGGTGACACGATCGACCGTCATGACAGACGACAACCCCCCCCGGCAGACAGGAAGCGTTAGAATGCGCACCTGTCGCCGGTCCTGGATTGACCAACACCATTACGGTGTCTGCAGGGGTTGAAGAACGCCGGCCATCGACTCCACATGAAGATTCGGACGAGAGAATGGAACTCGACGCTAGGGTTGTACCGACCTCTGCCTTTCTCCCTGAGGGGGATGCTATACGGAAACCACAAACTCTTTCGGACACAGAAACCCACGTCCGCAAACAGAGGTCACCGAGAAAACATAAAAAGCGACGTCGCACACCTTCAGACGATTGCCTCCAGCGGACGTCTTCTCCAGTTGACGACCGGACGGCCGACGAAACGACGAGGAAAATGGATGACACGAGATCGCTCTCACCTACCACTTTGTCTGATTTTGACAAACCCGATTCCGCTCTCTCGGACAAACGGATGGCCAGCACAGCGCCCGCCGTTGGTACAGAACCGGAAACAACTGCGGATTCACCCTTAGTCACTCAGCCCACAAGTGTTCAACCGCAGTCACCGTTAACTTACGGATCTTGGGCGGATGACATTGAAGACGATTCTACGGCCGCTGTGGTGGATGAGGAGAGGGGTCTCTCCTCCCACACCTCGGCCCCTCCCGAGTAGCAACAGATGACGGCGCGGACGCGGCCAGCAGATCACGGGCCCCACCTTTTACGGCGACGCTGACGGCAGCCCCCACCGCAGGAAACGATCTACAAACCTATCGCTTGACGACCATCAACATTAGCACCATTCGGACACGTACGAAGTTGTCGCTGCTCCAAGACATGCTCAATGCAGCAGACGTTGACATTGTCTTTCTTCAAGAAGTCTTCGTCGCCGATTTCCCGGGTATGTATGGTTATACGGCTCATGTGTCCCACGCCTCGCCAACTAACAGTGGAGTCGCCATCCTCCTCAGAGAGGGCCTCGAGGCGGACGAAGTCCGATATCTCCCCGACGCTAGAGGAATGGCCGTAACGGTGCAAGGCGTCCGGCTTATCAATGTGTACGCCCCTTCCGGAACGAATCGCCGTCGTGACCGATCGCTCTTCTTCGCAGAAGGAATAGCACCGCTTTTTCAGGGCAGGCACGATGGCTTGATATTAGGGGGCGATTTCAATTGCACCCAAGCACCTAAAGATCAGCTGCCACGCCATTCACCGTGCCCCGAACTTGGGACACTCATCGGCGATCTCCAGCTAGCAGATACATGGGAACATGTCCGAGGAAATAGACCGGGATACACCCATTTCACGGGTCACTCGTCTAGTCGCATCGATAGGATTTACGTCTCCCGTTCTCTCGCGGCAGCGGTGAGTGACGCGGAGGTGTGGCCAGTAGCCTTTTCTGATCACGAGGCCTATATATGTGCCGTTACCCTTCGTCGCCAACGGGTGTGGCACAGCCGACATCCCTGGAAATTAAACCTTGCTCATCTCGCTTCTCCGGATTGTCGACGCGCCATCGAAGACACGTGGAGTTTGTGCGTCCGCCGCCTCCCAACGTATCCTACGTCGATTAGTTGGTGGTTAACCTGCGCCAAGCCGGCCCTACGGCGAACCTTTATTACGTATGGTCGTGAGACTGCTGCTTGGAGGCGGCAGACCCTTGATTTTTATTTCACCGTCCTTCGCGAATGCGCCTCCTTGCCACCCACACCGGAACGACAGCTGACAGTTCAGCGTGCGAAAGCACAGATCGTAGCCCATATGCGCCGACACCTCGAAGGGACGATCGTCCGAGCGCGGACACAAGACAGACTCGCAACGGAACGACCCACCATGTACCACGTCATCCGAGAACGTACACTGCGAAGACGGGCGCTGATACATGCCATCACCACTGAGGACGGCCATCATCAGACCACACAACGCGATATCGCTGCAGCCTTCTTCGACCATTACGCACGACTTTATTCTGCTCAATGTTCCGACCCGACGACGGTGGCAGCAGTCTCACAACTGGTTTACGGCATTGTCCCACAGGATTTACAAACAGAATTATTGAACAACATTACGGAAGACGAAGTTATCGACGCCATCGGTAAAGGATCGGCGAATAAGTCTCCTGGCCCCGACGGGCTCCCTGTGGAGTTTTATAGAACTTTCCAGTATTTACTGGTTCCCAAGTTAACAGACATCTGTCGGGAACTTATGTCCCCCGCGGTGCCGCTCCCTGCGACCTTCGAAGAAGGAATAATTATACCGGTTCACAAGCCTAATGGTGGGGCTCGAATACAAGATTACCGCCCGCTAACACTCGTCAACTGCGACATGAAGATATTCACCAGACTATTAGCAAACCGTCTACGACCGACCATACCTTACGTCATCTCGTCAGATCAAACTTTCCTAGGGGGTATCAACAACATCCACACAGCACTGTGTCGATACCGTGACTTAATAGCCCTAGCCAGGGCACGCCGCATCCCGGGAGCGCTGGCATCACTAGATTTTAGCCAAGCTTTTGATCGAGTGGATCACGCGTACCTAACGTCCGTTCTCCAGCACATGCAGTACCCACAGCAATTCACAGACGTCGTGATGCGCCTACTCCGAGGGGCGACTTCCAAAGTGCTCGTTAACGGGCGTCTCTCGACGTCCCTCCCGATTTTCCGCTCCGTCCGTCAAGGCTGCCCCATGTCGACGTTACTATATGCTCTGGCACTGGAACCGCTCCTCTGTGGTCTCCGTCAACGCCTCACCGGTCTTACCCTACGTGCCGTCACATTTCGCTGTACAGCATATGCAGACGACCTGGTTCTCGTGTTCCGCAATCGCGACGATGTCAACAGAGCACTAGAATGGATTACCACGTACGGCGTGGCTTCCGGCAGCTGTCTCAACGTCGCCAAATCGGTCGCCATGGCCATAGGAGACGGGTTGACCCCAGCGTGTGTCGAACCCCTACAGCTTCGTGGCACTATCAGATGTCTCGGAATAGAGTTTCACGACGACATACGGCGCACCGCGGCTCTTAACTACCGCCGCTTATTACAACAAATTCGGGTCCAGATCTTCAACCTTCGTCTGCGGACCCTCGACATTCTCCAAAGGACACACTTTGTCAATGTTTACCTCGCATCGCGCCTTCCACACATAGCGCGTGTTCTCCCAATACCGTTACTGATGGCTCGACGTCTATTAGCGGCATTCGGAGCCTACATCAGTACAGGCATGCTCTTCAAAGTCAGTTATGAGTCACTGACCCTTCCCCCAGAAAGGGGAGGTCTTGGTCTAGTCCATGTCCACGACAGAGCTGTGGCCCTGTATGTAAGCTCACACATCAAGCTGTGGCGCCACCACCCGGAAAGTTTGACAGGTTTGCTGTTGGAGTCCTTAGCTCCACCCTCCCTTATGCCCCCACTGACGACGCAAGACATACCCCCACCCTTCTACTACTTCGGGAACTTTTACATTGAACACAGCTATGTCCGTATCGCAGTACCACCGACGAAACAGGCGTCGGCGCGGGATGTATATCATGTCCTACAGCAGAGGCGCCCACCAAACATCGTGGAGACCAAAAGCCCTCAGGTTAATTGGAAGGTGGTGTGGAAGACGATTCACGCGATTCCACTGGACACAGCCGTCCGATCCACATGGTACATCACAGTCAATGGTAAACAGATCACCCGATCACGTCTCCACAGGATAAACATGGCGGAATCGCCTCTCTGCGTAGACTGCGGGATACCAGACACGGACGAACACCGTCTCACATGTGGCGCGGCAGAAGACGTATGGCGCTTGGTGCGACAAATTTTGTCGTATTTTCTACGAGTGACTCCGGAACACATTACACCTCGGTTTCTACTATTTCCGGATCAACAGTATTTCCCGCGCGCCAAGACCAACGCTGTCACGTGGATCCGTGCGCATGCGGTACACTACTTATTTCACGAAGGACCTAAAGATGTATTAGACTTTTGGAACTACCTACAAGACCGTCATTGCAAGATCGTACGGAACCCAAAATACAGACAGTATTTTTCTAATTACTTAGGGAGTGCCCTACGCGACCCTCCACGCAGCTGGCTCATCAACAGGTAGGAGAAGATACCCATTGAGTGAGCTGACATGACTAAGTTCGATTCTCGGTGGAACAACATGATATACGTGAAGACGTACCTGGATGATGAAGCGTAAGGAGAGTAGCGACACATCCTTCTGCATCCTGTATGAAGCACTTTTTTTTCGTTTTCCCCATATACATTACCTCGGTGTAGGAACGTGCCGAGATATTGTTTTCTTTTTCTCAGAGCACGATGCGGTGCTAGATACATTTATTTTTGTTGTGGTGTAAAGTAAAACCACATTAAGCATGTACTAAAACAGTAAATAAAAATAAATAAATAATTAATAATTCCCACAAAAGATTTCCCCTTCCCATCCCTGATTCCTTGACGGACGAGGGGGACACTGCGACCAGGCCTCGGGTTACGACCCCTGATCGCTCTGCCTTCCCCGCCCTCACCTACCTCCTTAAAAAAAAAAGAAAAAAAGAGGGCTAGCTGCCCTCTGCAATAAAAAAACTGAGTAAAAAAAACAAAAAATAGAAAAAAAATAAAAATAAAAAAAGAAAAATAAAAAAATTTTGAACCAAGTGAATTACGAAACGTAAAAGAAAAGAGCAAAATATCTTTACGCAAGTAATACAAGCTGTCCTGTAGATTAAGCCAATCGAACAAACTCACTCCTCAAAAAAAGGTGAAGTTATATTTACGTAACAACAAATATTAGGGTATATACTTGGATTAAATTAATGGAAATGAAAAGATTGTTTGGTGTCATTGGCCGGGAGGCTCCTTGCGGGGGGGAGGGGGGGGCGGAGGTCCGGCCGCCTTGGTGCAGATCTTATTACATTCGACGCCACACAGAGTGACCTGCGCACCGGACAGGGATGCAATGATGATGAAGACAACACAACACCCAGTCCCTGAGCGGAGAAAATCCCCGATCTAGCCGAGAATCGAACCCGGGCTCCGTAGGACGTCAATGCGTCACGCTGACCACTCAGCTATCGGGGCGGCTTGTTAAACTAATAATAAAGTATCAGAACCTATTAAAAACACGAATGTTAGGAAAAAAAAACTTTTACGTGGCGAGACGCGAACCACAGCCATATCACCCATCTCATTCGGAATCAGTAACGATATTCATTACGCTAAACCGACAATACAATTTTGCAAGCCAATCCTAGCATGTTGCCCCTTGCTAAAAGCTTCAATCGTAGCTATGTTACTAACTGAAATTTAACTATAACACACTGTACCAAGATCAATCGTTTTTGGCGTATCCTCAGTGTGTCGTTGCGTTCAAATGGCATAGTCTACTTTCATAATACGAAAGTTACAATAATTCTTTTGCAATGAATATGATGTTTCCATTATTTTATTGCAACGAGTCACACAGTTACCTACGGGTTTTCGAGTGATTCTCAATTTGCTGGTGCTCAGAAACGGCATATATACGTATGATTGGCAATATGGTGCCTCACAACTCTGCTGAACGGAGATGGCGTGCATGTGACGTAGGTGGCGTTGTGCCATCTCATTGGTCAACTCAGACGCACGCTCAGAATATCTGACTTGACGTGCTAGATATTGCACGCACGTTTGGAAAGACTCACGAACGTGCTATTCCACGCTATGACGTCAGAAACACGGCACGCTCAACGCTCAGTGTTCGGATGCAAGGTCAGTGTGCCGGCGGCTTTAGGCGACCACGATTTCCCGAGGCCACGCTAGTCTCGTAAAACAATAGAAGAAGAAGAGCGACAAAAACGTCCCGTTGGCAGTTCTAGTATTAAAGATTTCTGTTTTATCGCCCCATCCTAAGGCATTTCACCAGTATGTAAAAAGTACCCTACACTGACGTGACAAAAGCCACGTGATACCTCCTAATATCATGTCGGGCTCCCTTTGCCTTTTTAGTGCAGCATCTCGACGTACCATGGACTCAACAAGTCACTGCAAGTCACCTACGGAAATACTTAACCGCCACTATAGTTTTCCATAATAGCGAAATTGTCGCTGGTTCAGGATGTTGCTCACGAAATGACCTGTCCATTATGTCCCATAAAGGTTCGATAGGATTCATGTCGGGCGATCTGGGTGGCCAAATCATTCGCTCGAGCTGTCCAGAATGTTTTCAAACCAGTTGCATACAACTGTGGCCAGGTGACATGGGGCATTGTCATCCATAAGAATTCCATCGTAGTTCGGGAACATGAAGTCCATGAATGGCTGCAGATGGTCTCCAAGTAGCCGAACATGACCATTTACAGTCAATGATCGGTTCAGTTGGACCAGCGGACCCAGTCCATTCCGTGTAACCACAGCCCACACCACTATGGAGCCACCATCACTTGCACAGCGCCTTGTTGACAACTTGAGTCCATGGCTCTGAGCACTATGGGACTTAACTGCTGAGGTCATCAGTCCCCTAGAACTTAGAACTACTTAAACCTCACTAACCTAAGGACATCACATACATCCATGCCCGAGGCAGGATTCGAACCTGCGACCGTAGCGGGCGCGGTTCGAGACTCTAGCGCCTAGAACCGCTCGGCCACCCCGGCCGGATTGTGTCCATGGCTTCGTGGGGTCTGCGCCACATTCTAACCCTTCCATCAGCTCTTACCAACTGAAATCGAACTCATCTGACTACGTCACAGTTTTCCAGTAGTCTAGGATCCAACCGATACCGCCACGAGAACGGGAGAGACGCTGCAGGCTATTTCGCGCTGTTAGCAAAGACACTCGCATCCGTCATCTGTTGCCAAAGCACATTAACGCCAAATTTCGTTGCATTGTCCTAACGGATACATTTTACACACGTTCGACATTGGTTTCTGCGCCTATTTGATACAGTGTTGCTTGTGTGTTAGAACTGACAAATCTACCCAAACGCTTCTGCTCTCAGTCCTTAAGTGAAGGCTATCGGCCGGTGTGATGTCCGTGGTGAAAGGTAATGCCTGAAATTTCATATTCTTGTCACACTCTTGACACTGTGGATTTCGAAATACTGAATTCCCTAACGATTTCCGAAATGGAATGTCCCATGCGTCTAGCTCCAACTACAGTACCCCGTTCAAAGTCTGTTAATTCCATTCGTGCGGTCATAATCATGTCTGAAACCTCTTCACATCTCACCTGAGAGCAAATGACAGTCCTACAAGCGCACTGCCCTCTCATACCTTTTGTAGGCGATACTATCCCATGAATTTTATCACCTCAGTGTCTATTGGGTTATACGTGGCGATTTGCGGCAGCTAGGTTTTTCCGACATGACTGTGAGACGTCCATCAGAAACGTGGAGATGACAGCAGCGGGACAGAGCGTTACAGCGGCAGCGTCGGCGTCGGCCGTGAGCGCGCCGCCATTACGGAAGCGGGTAATCAGCGGCTGCGGCTCCGCTCGCGTGCACCTGCCGTGCTCTGTGGGACGCTCCCGAATGCCGGCCGTTGTGTAACGAGCCGCTTTGTGCGCGCAAACGCCGCCAGACAGCCTAGGGGCCGCTTTTCAGCGCCAGCTCTTCAAACGCGTTCGCCGTCGCTTCCTCTTTAAAAACCGCCCCCACCACTGGGCGTGGTTTAAATGAACACTTCACTTGCTACGCATTGCTGTAAATTCACGGTAGTCGTTTTATCGGTAATACCTAGAGTTGCTCTCTACCGCAGCTACCATTCGGTACTTTTGGTACAGTAAATAAATGACGTAGTAAACGGTAGAATGACCGGTAGTGTTGGCAGTATGAGCAGGGAGAGACACATAAATGAATGTGCGAGAGAAAAGTTGAGATTCGACGATCTGTCGTTTCTTTCTTTGTTTTGCACATAATTAGAGCCGCATATCGTTCGTTGTAAGTCCATTCAGTATTTTATATCCTTACAAAACATTTTGTGTGTAATAAAAATTAGTTTCTTGCGTAACTTCTGTGTTTTTATGCAACCGAAGCAAGTGCTTACGACGCAAGTACAATTTACATGCTCAAACATAAAAATTTATATAAATAAAAATCAATTGCTGCCTGTATGATACATCATCACCTGAGAATGGCTTGACCGATGTTGTTGATTTCCTTCGTGTTCAGTATTGCCAGAACAGGGTTGTACGAAAGAAAATTTTTGGAAAATCCAATGGATAAGTCGGAAATTAACATCAACTGCTGAGTGTATCAAATATCATTAGTTAAGAATGGCTCGACAGATTTCGATGATTTTTTTCCTTGTTGTTTTCGTAATTGTCAGGACAAGGTTTTTGTGAAACTAAGTTTCTGGAAAACCCATCGGAAAGGTCGGAAATTAAAATCGATTGTGAAAGGTCATCACTAGATAACGACTCGACCGATTTGGTAGTTCTTTTTTCCCTTTAATTGTGTTCGTAATTGAGGTTAGTAATGGCAGTTTTGGTATCAAACAGAAAAATTTAAAAAAAGTTTTTGCGTTCAAATTCAAATGGGTCTAAGTACTATGGGACTTAACATCTGAGGTCATCAGTCCCCTAGACTTTGAACTACTTAAACCTAAGTAACCTAAGGACATCACACACATCCATGCCCGAGGCAGGATTCGAACCTGCGACCGTAGCAGCAGCGCGGTTTCTGACTAAAGCGCCTAGAACCGCTTGGCCACAACGGCCGGCTTTTGCGTTCAGTTTGACATATGCTTCCATAACATAAAACAGAAAATCAGTTTGACGTATATACAAGGTGTTTCAAAATTACACTGATTAACTTCGAGGGTATGTAAAAGGTACAAATCTTTAACATAATACAGCGCTTCAGCAATTGTTCAGAAAATAAGAAATTCAGCCTTCAGTTGCAAGGTAAAATTTTATTAGTTTACCTAGGTTTCTATGTAAAAGGTGTCTTTGGGAACAAAATGAAGATTGGAACCGATGTTCGGAAACGACATTCAACGACGCTACAGAGCGTCGAAGTAATTGGCACCAGCGCCTGTGTATATCTTTTACAGTAAGCGTTTTGCTTTCCACATTTTGTGAGGAGGTTGTATGGACTAAAAGAAGAAAAAAGCATCCGGTAAATATGGGCTCTAAATTGCATGCCTTAAGAGCACTTGTTCAATAGAGGAGATGTGTCTAACAGTAGTGGAGATGAACAAGTGCTCAAATTTCTTAAGATACGCGTTTTAAAGTCCATGTTTTTCTTGTTTTGGTCCATACTACCACCGCTTTAAGTTGCCTTCCCTATAATCTTACCGACAACGGTACCGGTACATGTATTCCACTGTCAGAGGTTTTTCGCTTATAACTTCCGACACGTTCGTTTCCGGACCGGGGTCCCTTACCTCAAATTCATATATTTATCCTTCTCCATTGTCCCTGAAAGTCTGTAACATCATAACATCATCACGGAATCACGCTTTATATCCACACACAGGCGAACTTCGACACCCTGAAGTGTCGTTGGGTATCATTTCCGGACACGGGTTTCTTTCCTCATTCCTCATCTTGTTCCTGAAGACACCTTCTATATCCCCCCCCCCCCCCCCTCGAAGGTTGTCGATGTAATACTGAAGCACCCTGTATAATATATAAAGATATATGTCATATACTGAAAATCTCTAGAAGTTCTTGACCACTTATTAAAAATTTTTACACGGCACTGTAGTGAAAGTTCGGATGGAAACGGGCTATATATTTTGGTAATATGTATATTTACATATATATGTAACATAAAATAGGGACGTGTAGTTTCCACAAATCTCGAAAAATTCTTAACAAATTTACTACAAATTTTTACACGATACAATAACTATCATTCGGATGGATATAAACAGACAGGCTATAAGTTCCCATAACATATGTAATACATACAAATGTATGTAATATACAAAGTGGGAAGCGTTGTTACCACAAATCTCGAAAAGTTCTTGACTGATTTACTTCCAGTTTATACATGATAGTCTAATGAACATTCTGATGGACATAGGCTATGCATTGTTATAATATATTAAATAAATAAATAAATTTAAATTTAACATATAAAGGGGAAACGTTGCTACTGAAAATCTCTAAAAGATCTTGACGGATTTAATACAAATTTTTAAACGATGCTCCAATGAACGTTCAGACGGCACTGGACATAGAGAAGGGATGTGAGAAGATGGGCAGAGAGAGAGAGAGGGGGTGGGGGCAAAGAATTTAGGCTGTATGTGCAGTTCTCATACATATTTAGTAGTTGTTAACCATTGTCAGCTTCGCTAGTATCTGTGTGATTATTGCTGTTATTTTGTACTGAATAGAACGTTCTTCACCATGGTCAAAGGTAAAAGTTTTTGTTATTACTGATAACTGCGAAAGTTGCTTACGATAACAGAAACATGTTTTACGTAAGCTCGATGACATATTGAACCAAAGTTTGATATGTTTTTCTTCTACGTATATTTTTTTACCGCTTTTTCTGGAGTGCGTTTTCGCGCGCTACATGATAAACATGTATTTTTTTAAAAAAATGTTACTACATCATCTCTCTGTTTCACGTTACAAACAATTTTCGAATAAAAACAGAAGTAAACAATGATAGTTTCAAGTTTGGTATGAATTTTGTTTATTTTTATGTAATAGACAGGAGGATAACTATGTAGAACAAAATCGTCCCCTACGTTATGCAGTCCTTTATATCTCCTCACTGGGATTCTAAACGGTTTACCGCTTCCCGTTTCTAGGGGAACCTGGTGAGCGAATAACCGCATACGCAAACGAAGGGATTGAAATGAAGTAACGCAAAACATCTACCAAACAGGTAACACAGTTAGGGCCTAAACTGCCCAAAGCTACTAGGAAAACTACCGTAGTCTAGGCTTAGTTATGATAACCTAGGGTAGTTTTACAGCTCTAGTCACAACACTTCAGCGAAAAAAAAAAAAATACAGTGAGTGGGTGGTTATATAAAACTTATACAGTAACTAGATTGGAGTTACAAGAGTCGAACGTCATTTAAGCGAGTCAGTATTTGAGAAGGAAGCTGGGCAAGCTTAAATGGTTGGCACTGACCACTATTCGACTTAACTGCTGAGGTCATCAGTCGCCTAGAACTTAGAACTAATTAAACCTAACTAACCTAAGGACATCGCACACATCCATGCCCGAGGCAGGATTCGAACCTGCCACCGTAGCGGTCGCTCGGCTCCAGACTGTAGCGCCGAGAACTGTATGGCCACTCCGGCCGGCACAGGCTTAAATTCTACCCCGGAGTTACACAGTATGTTCATAGAGTTAGCGTTAAAAACCATCAAATAGAAATTTAGAAAAGGAATGTAAATTGAGGAACAAATAAAAATTCTTAGAGCTTGGTGGTGACACCGTAATTCTGCCAGAGACTGCAAAACGCCTCGGAAGATCAGTTGAATGGTTCAAATGGCTCTGAGCACTATGGGACTTAACATCTGTGGTCATCAGCCCCCTAGAACTTAGAACTACTTAAACCTAACCAACCTAAGGACATAACACACATCCATGCCCGAGGCAGGATTCGAACCTGCGACCGTAGCAGTCGCGAAGATCAGTTGAACGGAAAGGATAATGTCTTGAAAAGATATAGACAAAAAAGAACAAGGGTACTGGAATGCAGTAGAATTAAATGAGGTGATGTAGTGCAAATTAGGTAAGGAAATAGAACACTAAAAATAGTAAATGAATTTTGTTAACGTCGAATGTAAATTTAAGGTACTATGTTTTTTCTGAAGGTGCTTGACAGGGAAGTAGCACCATGTGGTAACGAAACGTGAACGATTAACAATTCAAGCCAGTAGAGAGTATAAACTTTTGAAAAGTATTTTTGCAGAACAATACTGAAAACTGAAGAGACAGATCGGATAACTAAAGAAAAAGTACTGAATCGAATTGGGGAGAAGAGAGTCCCTATTCCTTTCTGAAATGTCTCTCATGAACTCTTTTGTTATTAGACTCCATGATGGGCATCTGTGCATTTTTTAATCTTTGATATTGCTGTTACATCAGTGTTTAACGTATTTTCTATAGGGGGTGATCAAAGAGCTTCCATCTGAGGGCGCTGCTGCAGCATATTTGCAACCTAGCGCGACTTCGATGCGTTTATCCACTGAAGCGCCAAAGAAACTGGTATCAGCATGTGTATTCAAATACAGAGACATGTAAACAGGCAGAATACGGCGCTGCGGTCTGCAACGCCTATGTAACACACCAAGTGTCTGACGCAGTTGTTAGATCGGTTCCTGCTGCTACAATGGCAGGTTATCAAGAGTTAAGGGAGTTCGAACATGGTGTTATAGTCGGCACACAAGCGATGGGACACAGCATCTCCGAGGCAGCTATGGAGTAAGGATTTTCCCCGTATGGCCATTTTCACAAGTGTACCATGAATATCAGGAATCCGGTGATATGAAATAAAATTATCGTATGGCGTTGTTGACCGAGAGGCCCCATTCGAGTTCGGCCGCTAAGTGCAAATCTTATTTTAATCGACGCCACGTGGGGCGACTTGCGTGGTGATGATGAGGATGAAATGATGACGAGGACAACACAACACCCAGTCCACGAGCGGAGAAAATATCCAACGCGGCCAGAAATCGAACCTGGGCCCGCTGCATGAGACGCAAGCACGTTACCATTCAGCTAGGCAGGCGGACAGGAATCTGGTAACATATCAAATCTCCGACATCGCTGCCGCCGGAAAAAGATCCTGCAAGAACGGGACCAACGACGATTGAAGAGAATCGTTCAATGTGACAAAAGTGCAACCCTTCAGCAAATTCGTGGAGATTTCAATGATGGGCCATCAACAAGTGTCGGCGTGCCAACCTTTCAATGAAGCATAATAGATATGGGCTTTTAGAGCCGAAGGCCCACTCGCGTACCCTTGATGACTGCACAACACAAAGCTTTACGACCCGCCTAGACCCGTCAAAAACGACAATGGACTGTTGATGACTGGAAAAATGTTGCCTGGTCGGACGAGTCTCGTTTCAAATTGTATCGAGCGAATGGATGTGTACGAGTATGGAGACAACTTCATGAATCCAAGGACCATGCGTGTAAGCAGGGGACTGTTCAGACCGGTGGAGGCTCTGTAATGACGTGGGGCGTGCGCAATTGGAGTGATATGGAACCCCTGATACGTCTAGATACGACTCTGACAGGTGGTGCGTACATAAGCATCATGTCCGATCATCTGCAACCATTCATGTCAATCGTGCATTCCGATGGACTTGGGCAATTCCAGAAGGACAACTCGACACCCCATATTTCCAGAATGGCTACAGAGTGGCTCCAGGAACACTCTTCTGAGTTTGAACACTTCCGCTGGCCACCAAACTCCCCAGACATGAACATTATTCAGCATATCTGGGTGTCTTGCAACGTGCTGTTGAGAAGAGAACTCCACCCGTCGTATTCTTATGGATTTATGGACAGCCCTGCAGGATTCATAGTGTCAATTCCCTCCAGCACTACTATAGACATTAGTCGAGTCCACCCCGCAACGTGTTGCGTCATTTCTGCGTGCTCGCGGGGTTCCTACACTATACTGGGCCAGTGTACCAGTTTCTTTGGCTCTTCGGTGTATAAGGACCGACGTAGGCAAGGGAATATTCTTGCATTCGTGTCTTTCCGACGTGCGTGTGGTAAAAAATATGAACTTTGGTGACTTTATAACCAAATGAGTGCAAACAGGATCAACGTGCTATAGTTTTTTTCTTCGCTGTCGAAGGTCAAACACCGGTCGACATCCATCGGAGAATAAGGAACGTGTATGTGGGAGTACGTCTATCGAAAACCATTGTGGCTCCAGGTTCCGTGCTGATCGCGATTCGACACAGGATGCCGGTCGATCTGGAAGGCCAGCCTCAAGTGGGAGACATTCGAGCATTCACCCTATAGTTTTCATCTCTCAGCATGCGGTTATGACGCCTTCGGTCCCTTAAAAGAGGCCTTGAAGGGTCGACGATTGCTGTCAGACGAGGATGTGCTGCAGGCTGTTAGAGACTTCTTCACGCAGAAGGACATACTGTTTTACCAAACAGGCATCATCAACTTAGTGCGTCCGTGGAATGATTGCCTCATTGCCCAAGGCGATTTTACCTTATTGCCACACCGATTCTGGACTATTCGGCCTTAGAACGGAAACGCTTTTATCACTGCTTATATACAGTATAAGCTTCTGTCAATCGAATTACCAAAACTTTTATTTTGCAGAAGACCACGTAATATTTGATTGTTTTAGGCACACACAGACACTCGTTTACCAATATAGGTCAAATATTCCCCGCAATGATAACATGGTTCGTTAGCTAAGCATTAGAAATAGAACTTTTATTAAAAAAATCATTTTCCTTTCCAAGCTGTGACTGGCTTTCAATAAAATGAAATCAGTCTCCGAACTGAGCGAAACCGTAACAACGACACAAAATTGCTGCATGTCGATAGTACTTAAAACCGAAGAAATATTAAAGGTAACAATGAATGCTACAAGTTTCTAACAGTATAACCTTTACGGATAATGTGTGAGTGCAGCTGTGTAAAACCTTACTATATATCCGTGTTCCTTCGATATCATAGAACTGGGAGAGGACGAAGATGGAGATGAGACGGGAAATATGACACTGCAAGAAGAATTTGATTGAGCGGTGAAGGACCTAAGTCGAAAAACATGGCCCTGGGAGTAGGCGATATTCTGTTAGAGTTACTGAAAGCCTTGGGAGGGTCGGCGTCGACAAAACTCTTTCATCTGGTGTGCAAGATGTATGCGACAAGTAAAATACCCTCATATTTCAAGAAGACTATAATCATTTCAATTCCAAAGAAAGCAGGTGCGTACAAGTGTGAATATTAAGGAACTATAAGTTTCTGATTGCAAAATACTAGCACGAATTGTTTACCGAAGAATGGAAAAATTGGTAGAAGCCATCCTCAGGACTTATGTTTCGCATGTCACGCCATCCTACGGCCGTCTATCACATTAAAGCCGCAGAATATCTATTGAGAAGACGATAAGTATGTAAAGAGAACTACTAATTGCTTTCATTGATAATGTAAACTGGAATGACCTCTTTGAAGCCCTCAAAAATCTTAAAGTAGGCACAGGTAGCCAGTATCAGTTCACCAGTTTAACAACAGAAAATAAAACAAAATACAGACAAATAAAGTAATGCAAAGATAAGGAAAAGAGTAAGGCGATAACACAGGCTGTCACAGCTGCCATTCAGTTTCGACACAGAGAAAGACGTTAAAGAGTTCTCCGACACAAACACTTTACGTAATAAAAGTAAATGGAGTTAATGAGATTTGCAGCATTCCCGTTACGGATGGGACTGAAGCAGAAGTAGAAAACTCACTGAAGTGTTGTGTCAGTTGCTTCGAGTGGTCTGGAAGCCAGAAATAAACAAATAGGAAACAAATATTATGAAGTATTCTAAAGAAGTAGTTAAAGAAGCGCAAGTTATCTTGGAGATAAAAAAACTCACCTAGGTAAAGAAATACAGATACAATCTCCATCGTCTCTGCTGACGAAAGATTTACCAAAGCCGTAGAAGCATTTAACAAGCAGAGACCTCTGTTAACATCCAACTCGACATTCTACTGGAATAAAGAAGCCGTTTATAAAAGTTTTCTATAGAGTATAGCACGCAACTGCTCACAGACGTGGAACTAGAGGAAAATGAAACAGCTAAATTGGAAACTTCTGAAATACCACGCTAGCGGCGTGCGCTACGAATGTCATCGACCGTCCGGATCACAAATAAGGAGGTTTTGGAAAGTATGAAGGAAAATAAGTCTTGCGGAAATACATAACAGTAACGTTATGGGGGATTGCGTGAAATCGGGCGAAGCCTGTCGGCTAGCACTCCTACCTGGCGCAGACACTGTTGTTCTGGGCTCACTGTGCGCTTAAAACTGAAAGGAGACGTGACGCGATCGACGGGAATACCAGAGACACTGACCAACACGTCTGTGCGAAGCTTCATCGGATTCTGCAGTGGTTTCCATCGTGACCAATCGTTCCTTACCTTACGAATAGCCGTCGTATTCCTTCTGGGCGGAATCAACGAATGTTCTTAGTCTCTGAGACTATAAAGGTAAAATTGCATTACAGGTCACATCCTGAGGAATCAAAGAATAGTTAGTTTGATAACGGAGTGAAGTATTGGGGTTCAAAACTATAGAGGAACATCAGGGCTTGAGTACAGCGCAGTCGGCCATTCAGGTATGCCTTAGAGCCTGCTTCACTGTGCAGTACACAACCCTCTGCCGAGGGAATATATTCATTGTAGAAGCAAGCCTTAAAGTGTGGCTATGGAAACGGTGTCCAACAATGAGTTTGTGACAAACAAAACGGCTCTGGGTACCCATCAATCTTGCAGTCGTATTCAAAGCATATGAAATCTGTGTGAGAGTAGGCTTCCGCTGTTTCTGATAATTCCAATAAAATATTTCCTGGTATGTGACCAGGTGGTCATCTATTCTACTATATAAAGATAAGTCATAGGTTAAAGTTAGTAGCAAAAACCTCGAAAAGATCTTGACCGGTTTTCTTCAGATTTTTGCACGATACTGTAATAATCATTCTGGTGAAAGTAGCTACATCTTTTTAATAAATACCATATGTAAATATATATACATAAAGGGAAGACGTTTTTACCACAAATCTAGAAAAGTTTTTGATCAATTTACTTCACAATACTCAAATAATCCTTCCGACAGATACAGGCTACAAATCTTTAAATATATACCGTATACGATTATACAGGGTGTACATAGAGTTCGGGAACACTTTCAATTATTTAATGCACAAGATCCAAACATTGTACAGATATCATACATATTTCATTTTGAAGAGAAACCCTGAAAGTTTTTTTTCCACGTACACTACTGGCCATTAAAATTGCTACACCACGAAGATGACGTGCTACAGACGTGAAATTTAACCGACAGGAAGAATATGCTGTGATATGTAAATGATTAACTTTTCAGAGCATTCACACAAGGTCGACGCCGGTGGCGACACCTACAACGTGCTGACATGAGGAAAGTTTCCAACCGATTTCTCATACACAAACAGCAGTTGACCGGCGTTGCCTGGTGAAACGTTGTTGTGATGCCTCGTGTAAGGAGGAGGAATGCGTACCGTCACGTTTCCGACTTTGATAAAGGTCGGATTGTAGTCTATCGTGATTGCGGTTTATCGTACCGCGACATTGCTGCTCGCGTTGGTCGAGATCCAATGACAGTTAGCAGAATTTGGAATCGGTGGCTTTAGGAGGGTAATACGGAACGCCGTGTTGGATCCCAACGGCCTCGTATCACTGGCAGTCGAGATGACAGTCATCTTATCCGCATGGCTGTAACGGATCGTGCAGCCACGTCTCGATTCCTGAGTCAACAGATGGGGACGTTTGCAAGACAACAACCATCTGCACGAACCGTTCGACGAAGTTTGCAGCAGCATGGACTATCAGCTCGGAAATCATGGCTGCCGTTGCCCTTGACGCTGCATCACAGACAGGAGCGCCTGCGATGGTGTACTCAACGACGAACCTGGGTGCACGAATGCAAAACGTCATTTTTTCGGATGAATCCAGGTTCTGTTTACAGCATCATGATGGTCGCATCCGCGTTTGGCGACATCGCGGTGAACGCTCATTGGAAGCGTGTATTCGTCATCGCCATACTCGCGTATCACCCGGCGTGATGGTATGGGGTGCCATTGGTTACACGTCTCGGTCACCTCTTGTTCGCACTGACGACACTTTGAACAGTGGACGTTACATTTCAGATGTGTTACGACCCGTGGCTCTACCCTTCATTCGATCCCTGCGAAACCCTACATTTCAGCAGGATAATGCACGACCGCATGTTGCAGGTCCGGTACGGGCCTTTCTGGATACAGAAAATGTTCGACTGCTGCCCTGGCCAGCACATTCTCCGGATCTCTCACCAATTAAAACGTCTGGTCAATGTGGCCAAGTAACTGTCTCGTCACAATACGCCAGTCACTACTCTTGATGAACTGTAGTATCGTGTTGAAGCTGCATGGGCAGCTGTACCTGTACACGCCATCCAAGCTCTGTTTGACTCAACGCCCAGGCGCATGAAGGCCGTTATTACGGCCAGAGGTGGTTGTTCTGGGTACTGATTTCTCAGGGTCTATGCACCCAAATTGCGTGAAAATGTAATCAGATGTCAGTTCTATTATAATATATTTGTCCAATGAATACTCATTTATCATCTGCATTTCTTCTTGGTGTAGCAATTTTAATGGCCAGTAGTGTATACCGCCACACTGTAGTTTGGTAATTTGCCGGTAGTCGACGCTAGTCGCAAACATGGCGAGTCCAGGTGCGGAGCGAGCTTTCTGTGTGTTGGAGTTCGACAAAAACAGGTGTGCTACAGCTGTTCAACTGATGTTCAGATCCATGTATGGTAAGAAGCCACCAACAAGGAAGGTCATTTACCATTGGCACAACAAATTCGTCACGTTGGTTTGTTTGTGCCCTTCAAAGAGAAACGGATCTCCAAGTGTGAGTGCAGTGAATGTGGACAGCGTACGAGAACATTCATACACTCCTTGTGGCTTTTTTCTGTGGGGACACATTAAAGATCTGGTGTATGTACCGGCTGTACCACGAGATGTAGCAGAGCTTCGGGAGAGAATACGGGAGCTTCTGTGAAGTTTGGAAGGTAGGAGACGAGGTACTGGCGGAATTAAAGCTGCGAGGACGGGGCGTGAATCGTGCTTGGATAGCTCAGTTGGTAGAGCACTTGCCCGCGAAAGGCAAAGGTCCCGAGTTCGAGTCTCGGTCCGGCATACAGTTTTAATCTGCGAGGAAGTTTCAGGTGTGAACGTGTCTGCATGGACGGTTCGTCGCCGTCTGCTACAGGTTGGACTGGTTACACGGATGCCATTACATCTGCTTCCATTGTCTAGAAACAACAATCTCCTCCGACTGTAATGGGCACGTGAACACAGTCACTGGGGTGCTGAGTGGCAACATGTAATCTTTTCGGACGAGTCCCGCTTCAACGTGTCCTACAGTGACTGATGACCTTAGCAGTTAAGTCCCATAAGATTTCACATTTGTCCTACTGTGATGGGCGCATACGTGTCCGGCGGTACCGTGGTGAGCGCAACCTGGAGGGCTGCATTGTGGAGCGGCATAGCGGACAAACCACCAGGTGTAACTGTTTGGGGCGCCATTGGTTACAACAACCAATCTCGCCTCGTACGTACACAGGGCATTTGAGCAGCAACCGATACCTATCGCAGGTTGCGGAGGCTGAGATACTCCCCTTGCTTCAGTAATCTTCACAGGCCACATTTCAACAGGACAATGCCCGGCCACATGTTGCGAGGAATGTAAAGATCTTCTTCGAAGAGAGACGGGTACCATTGCTTCCGGGCCCGAACGGTCGGCGGACATGTCGCCCATCGAACATGTCTGGGATATGGTTGGTCGGCACGTGGTGCGTCACGGTAGTTCATTAACTGGTGTCACTGATTTGTGGGCTCGGATACAAACTATGTGGAGGTAAATCCCCCAGGAACGTATTCAGAACGTTACTGATTCAATGCCACGGCGTGTAGCAGCACTAATTGTAGTGCATAGTGGCCACACGAAATACTGGATAGTAGGGCTCAAAAACATGTACAGATTTGAAAAGGTAATCGTTTGTTACTTGTCATGTACCTAACCTGCGTTATTAAATTAATTGAATTCATGCGTTTCCTTTTTCGTGTTGCAATTTCTACATACGGTAGTGTAATTCAGATTCAAAATGAAGGTCAGCTTACCTCAAACTCAGTGTCTCATCTTCACACACTGAAGAGCCAAATAGACTGGTACACCTGCATGATATCATCTAGGGCCCCCGCGAGTATGCAGAAGTGCCGCAACACGACGTGGCATTTGCCAGTCGCTGCAGCCGAACGGTTCTAGGTGCTTCAGTCCAGTACCACACTGCTGCTACGGTCTCAGGTTCGAATCCTGCCTCGGGCATGGATGTGTGTGATGTCCTTAGGTTAGTTAGGTTTAAGTAGTTCCAAGTCTAGGGGACTGATTTATTTATTTAATCGTATGGCTAGGGCTCTCGTCGGGCAGGCCGTTCGCCGGGTGCCGGTCTTTCGATTTGACGCCACTTAGGCGACCTGCAGTCGATGAGGATGATAGGATGATGATGGGGACAGCACAACACACAGTCCCTGGGCGGAGAAATTTCCCCGACCCAGCCGGGAATCGAACCCGGGCAGAGAGGACTGACAATTCATCACGCTGACCATTCGCCTACCAGGGGCGGACGGGGGACTGATAGTGCTTAGAGCCATTTGAACCATTTTTGATGTGAAATTTACTCGACTAATGTCTGAAGTAGTGCTAGAGTAAATTGACACCACGAATCATGCAGGGCTGTCCATAAATCCATAAGAGTAAGAGGGGGTGGAGATCTCTTCAGAACAGGACGTTGCAAGGTATCCCAGACATGCTCAATAATGTTCATATCTGGGGAGTTTTGTGGCCAGCGGGAGTGTTTAAACTCAGAAAAGGAATCCTGCAGCCATTCTGTATTAATTGTGGACGTGTGGGGTGTCGCATTGTCCTGCTGGAATTGCCCAAGTCAGTCGGAATGCATAATGGATATGAATGGATGCACATGATCAGACAGGATGCCTTCGTACGTGTCACCAGTCAGAATCATATCTAGACGTATCAGGGATCCCATATCACTCCAACTGCACACACTCAACCAGCTTGAACAGTCCCCTGCTGAAATGCAGTGTCCATGAATTTATGAGGTTGTCTCCATACCCGTACACCTCCATTCACTCGATACAATTTGAAACGAGACACGTCCGACCAAGCACCATGTTTCCAGTCATAAACAGTCCAATGTCGGTGTTGACGGGCCTAGACGAGGCGTAAAGCTTTGTGCGTACAGTCATCAAGGGTACAAGAGTGGGCCTTCGATTTTGAAAGCCCATATCGATGAGGTTACGTTGAATGGTTCGCAAGCTGACACTTGTTGATGACCCAGCATTGAAATCTACAGCAATTTGCGGAAGAGTTGCTCCTCTGCCACGTTGAACTATTCTCCTCACTCGTCGTTGGTCCCGTTCTTGCAGTATCTTTTTCCGGCTGGAGCGATGTCGGAGATTTGATGTTTTGCCGGCTTCCTGATATTCACGGCACACTCGTGAAATGCTCATGCGGGAAAATCCCCACTTCATCGCTACCTCGGAGATGCTTTGCCCCATCGCTCGTGCGCCGACTATAACACCACATCCAAACGCACTTAAATCTTGATAACCTTCCATTGTAGCAGCAGTAACCTATATAGCAATTTCCCCAGACACTTGTTGCCTTATACAGGCGTTTCCGACCACAGCGCCGTATTGTGCCTGTTTACATATCTCTGGATTTGACTACGTATGGCTATACCAGTGTCTTTGGCACTTCAGTGTGCTTAATAAGGTACGTTGGATGGGAGCTCTTCGGAATATAAAAATATTCAAGATTATGCACTAACAAAAAAGAGAAAGGCTGATGGGATCCAATTACTAGGTTATTTGGACATTTGCAGAATCTCAGACGCCACTTTAATATCTTACGGTGACTAAGTGAAATGAGCGCGTAAAATTAGTAGTGGGAGCAGGTGAATAGCTGATTGGTATTTGTAAGGTAAATTAAAAAGAAAATTTAGTCCACTCGTTAAGATGGCATGTACTAGGTTTCATTGTATATTTCGTAGTACTAGTCCATTGTTCGATATCTGTAAGAAGTCGGACTGATTAAAGACGTCGAATGTATTCAGAACGTTAAGCTTGGACTGTAATAAGTTGTTGTAGCCAATACGAAACTATAATAGGTATTTAGGGAATTAAATGGTAATATTGGGAAAAAAGACAACCTTTTTTTTTTTTGTTTAGAGTAGTGGTATTCGAGGTAGAGCGGACAGTAATTCTGCAGCAACCGTCGAGTATCACGCACTCCATCGAATGATACAGAGGCAGTCTATATTGGTGGAAAGTACACTATGCCATGGTTTGTACAATAGCTTGATGAATGTATAGGTACGAGATAAGGATGAAAAGTTTGTAAGGTAGAGTAACTGTTTCAACATATCTGTTGAACACGACCTTGACTTTTTAAAGCTACAGCGGAATGCAGTCTGCCAGAGGTCGGGGCATGCTGATCGAAAGTTGAAACGTCGGAAGCGATATGAGGTCCTATTATCTCAAAGGATCCGTTGTAAATAACGACAATCTGTCATGTTTTCTGCTCTCTGCTGATATTTCCGTTATTTATGTGACTGGAAGTTACGTAAAACGAGTGTTGTGACGCAAATGCTGGGTCGTGGCCCCTGATGTAAGCCATAACCGCAAACATCGGCCAATGTTGCCGCACCGCACACAGCTTCTCCCAGCCTGACAGAACAGGCAAGAGACAATTCCCTTGCAGGTGACGGGAAAGGAGTCTAATGTCTAGTGCGTCGTACCTTACGGAATACATCATACAACCGAACTCGAAATCAGTTCGACAAATGGACGAACTTGCTGTGCTTCATGCCTCACATCTCATTGCTATGTGGCCTAATGCCACTTGATACCCATTACTGTTCACACCAAATACGGCAGACCCGTAATTAATATAGTGTGGAACTTCTGATTGCTACTACACGACTGATCAAATTGCAACACTAGAAAGCAAAGCAAAAAACGAAATTTTACGTGCTACATCTACGTACATACTGTGCAAGCTACAACACGGTGCATGACGGAGGGTACCTTGTACCACTACTAGCCTTTCCCTTTCCTGTTCCCCTCCCAAATAGAGCGAGGGAGAAACGACTCGCTATTGCTTCCGTCGAAGCCCTGACTTTTCTTATCATGTCTTCGCTGTCCTTACGCAAAATGTACTTTGGTGGCAGTAGAATTAATCTGCAGTTAGCCGCAAATGCCGCTTCTGTAAATTTTCTCAGTAATGTTTCCCGAAAAGAATGTTGTTTTCACTCCAGGGATTCCAATTTTTCACGAAGCATTTATATAGAATTCTCTTGCTGATCGTATCTTTCGGTAACAAATCTATAAGTGCTCGTCTGAAATGCTTTGATGTCTTCCTTTAATCCCAAACACTGGAACAGTGCTCAAGAATGGGTCGCACTAGTGTTCTAGACGAGGTTTCCTTCAAAGGTAAGCTACACTTTCGTACACTACTCCCATAAACCGAAGACTAGCACTCACCTACCCGCTTTGCAACGCTGCACATAGATGTTTAACCGACTTTACTGTGTCAAGCAGCGCACCACTAATACCGTATTTTAATATTACAGGATTGTTTATCCTATTCATCTGCATTAACTTAAATTTGTCTACGAAAGATCCGTGCCCAAAGACTGGAAAGTAGCACAGGTCACACCAATATTCAAGAAAGGTAGTAGAAGTAATCCACTAAATTACAGGCCCATATCGTTAACGTCGATATGCAGCAGGATTTTGGAACATATATTGTGTTCGAACATTATGGATTACCTCGAAGAAAACGGTCTACTGACACACAGTCAACATGGGTTTAGAAAACATCGTTCCTGTGAAACACAACTAGCTCTTTATTCACATGAAGTGTTGAGTGCTATTGACAAAGGATTTCAGACCGATTATTCCTGGATTTCCGGAAGGCTTTTGACACTGTACCATACAAGCGGCTCGTAGTAAAATTGCGTGCTTGTGGAATATCGTCTCAGTTATGTGACTGGATTTGTGATTTCCTGTCAGAGAGGTCACAGTTCCTAGCAACTAAAGGAAAGTCATCGAGAAAAACAGAAGTGATTTCTGGCGTTCCCCAAGATAATGTTATAGGCGCTTTGCTGTTCTTTATCTACAGGCTGTTACAAAAGGTAAGGCTAAACTTTCAGGAAACATTCCTCACACACAAATAAAGAAAAGATGTTATGTGGACATGTGTCCGGAAACGCTTAATTTCCATGTTAGAGCTCATTTTAGTTTCGTCCTTATGTACTGTACTTCCTCGATTCACCGCCAGTTGGCCCAATTGAAGGAAGGTAATGTTGACTTCCGTGCTTGTCTTGACATGCGACTCATTGCTCTACAGTACTAGCATCAAGCACATCAGTACGTAGCATCAACAGGTTAGTGTTCATCACGAACGTGGTTTTGCAGTCAGTGCAATGTTTACAAATGCGGAGTTGGCAGATGCCCATTTGATGTATGGATTAGCACGGGGCGCGGTACGTTTGTATCGAGACAGATTTCCAGAATGAAGGTGTCCCGACAGGAAGACGTTCGAAGCAATTCCACGGCCTCCCCGCTCTCCTGACCTCAACCCTCTTGACTTTCATTTATGGGGGCATTTGAAAGCTCTTGTCTACGCAACCCCGGTACCAAATTAGAGACTCTTCGTGCTCGTATTGTGGACGGCTGTGATACAATACGCCATTCTCCAGGGCTGCTTCAGCGCATCAGGGATTCCATGCGACGGAGGGTGGATGCATTTAACCTCACTAACGGAGGATATTTTGAACATTTCCTGTAACAAAGTGTTTGAAGTCACGCCGGTACGTTCTGTTGCTGTGTGTTTCCATTCCATTATTAATGTGATTTGAAGAGAAGTAATAAAATGAGCTCTAACATGGAAAGTAAGCGTTTCCGAACACATGTCCACATAACATGATTTCTTTCTTTGTGTGTGAGGAATGTTTCCTGAAAGTTTGGCCGTACCTTTTTGTAACACCCTGTATATAAACGATTTGGGAGACAATCTGAGCAGTTGTCTTCGGTTGTCTGCAGAAGACGCTGTTGTTTATCCACTAATAAAGTCATCAGAAAATCAAAACAAACTGCAAAACGATTTAGAAAAAAATACCTGAATGGTGCGAAAAGTGGCACTTGACCATAAGTAACGAAAAGTTTGAGGTCATCCACATGAGTGTTAAAAGGAACTCGTTAAACTTCGGTTACACGATAAATCAGTCTAATCTAAAAGCCGCAAATTCAACTAAATACCTCGGTATTACAATTACGAACAACTTAAATTGGAAGGAACATATAGAAAATGTTGTGGAGAATGTTAACCAAAGCAGGACACTTAGAAAATGAAACAGACCTACACTACGCTTGTCCATCCTCTTTTAGAATACTGCTGCGCGTTGTGGGATCCTTACCAGATAGGACTGACGGAGTACATCGAAGAAGTTCAAAGAAAAGCAGCACGTTTTGTATTATCGCGAAATATAGGAGAGAGTGTCACAGAAATGATACAGGATTTGGTCTGGACATCATTAAAAGAAAGGCGTTTTTCGTTGCGATGGAATCTTCTAACGAAATTTCGATCACCATCTTTCTCCTCCGACTGCAAAAATATTTTGTTGACACCGACCTACATAGGGAGAAACGATCACCACAATAAAATAAGGGAAATCAGAGCTCGTACGGAAAGGTATAGGTGTTCGTTCTTTCCGCGCGCTATACGAGATTGGAATAATAGAGAATTGTGAAGGTGGTTCGATGAACCTCCTGCCAGGCACTTAAATGTGATTTGCAGAGTATCCATGTAGATGTAGATGTAAATACACTTAGAGCACCTATTGTGTGTATGCACTTGCGATACTTCTGCCGGTGGCCACTTTCACGAACTTCCATCACGTGCAGCCCAGGACGAGGGAAAAGTAGGTCTCTATTCAACGCTCGTGAGAGACGAGCAAGTGGAGGCTTCCATAGCCACGCAGGCCGTAGCTTGCCGGATGTCCTCGCCTAGCTTAAGAGTGGACATCTCGTGAAGAGCCTGCAGGCAATAAGAAGCCTTGCAGATAACTGTGAACTCCTACAGGGACTAAGAAAAAGCCTAGACAAAAAAGCATTAAGAATTCACACGTGGAGGCGTATTAACCTTCTAGCCAGCAGCAGCCGTTTCTACCTGCCGTAGAAAACCGCGAACACGTCGAGCATTCAACCACTCCCACAGGCACTGAGATGGCGTATAGACACAAACGACAAGAATTTGCACAGGCAAAACATTTGATCGCAAGGTCATAGGTCAACCGATTCCTCCACAGGAAAACACATCTGATATATTCTATACGACACTGGTGACGGCATGTGCGTCACATGACAGGAATATGTTGTCGACCCACCTAACTTGTACACTTGGCGAATGGGTAAAAAGATTCTTCTACCTTGCCCGATTTAGGTTTTCTTGTGGATGTGATAATCACTCCCAAAAAAGTGATGAAAACAAAAGAGTTTGTCACATAAACTGAAAATAAAAAAATTAAACTTTTCACTTGATGGAAGATTTGAACCAAGGACCTTTCGTTCCGCAGCTGCTCACGTTACCACGAGACCACGGCGCTCCTGCGTTCCCATCGTCCTTAATGTTGCTTATCTTCCCTTGAACTACTCAGTTTGTACATTTTGCTTATTTTTTCACAGTTCCACACAACTTCTTCCTGTTTTCTCAATTGATCTGTGTTCAGTTTTTCAAGGCGTATCCACTGTGCCAACTTATAACTAAATCTGAGGGGGGTGCGATGGGGAGGTTCCCTTGTTAGACGAAGCACAAACATGAAACCGTCGAACCCTGACGTGGAGGTAGCCGTTACAAAGAAGTGTTGTGTGGCTGCTTGCACAGCAACTTAGGAATGCAGAAAGATACGGGGAGAGCGTGCAACCAATGCTTGAGAGTGAAAACGTGAGAAAGACGCCAGTCCTCGAGTCACACACCAGCTCGTGTAAGATACAAAAGTTCTACCCTGTACTGGGAGGAGTGGTCATGAAACGGCGATCAGTCATTGGGCGTCATTGCAAATTTAGTCCGCGAATGAGAACGCCGAGAGGAGGAGTAGTCGGTGAGTTTAGCGGAGTGATGGAAGGTGACATGACGGTCAGTGAGACATAGCGGAAGCAAGAGGACGATGGGGCTCTTCCATCCGTCACAGACGTCCGCTTCCCGACACAGCGATATAGCAGCTTCGGCCACGCAATCCACAACAGGTAGTCATGGAGACCGGTCCGGGCCTCGCCGCAAAGCCGCAACACCGAGAAGAGCTGCCGACTCGCAACCGCACAGCTCCGAGGCGACGCGCCCTACCGAGCCAGCACCGGTCGCCTTCAACACCACACGACGAATGGCTATGAAGAATGGCGAGATGATTCATTTCTCCTCCTTCCCCATCATAACTGAATCGTGTACACGTCCATTTAAATCGGCCCTGAGACTTGTAAATTTTTGTGAGTGAAAACGTTTGTCCAGAAAGTAAGTTACGATCGGTCGCGAAATGGAAACCACTGGGAAAATCCAGTAAAGCTTTACACAGATGTGGTGGGCAGTGTAATATGCCAGTCGATCGTGTCACGTCGCTCTTTTCAGTTTTGAGTGAACAGTGAGCACGTAAAGATGCGTGGAGAATAGCATCTCCCGCCAGTTGAGAGGGCCTGGTTACAGATTTCGCCTGTGTCATGCAGCCCACATAACACAACTGTAGAGCAGTTCCTTCTTCATGCCAATTCTCGACTTCACACTGCAGGGGCAATGAAGACGCTCCTGCAGCGTTTCCGATGAGAAGTGTTTGATCACCCACAATGCAGTCCGTAATCGTCTCCCCTTGAGTCTCATCTCTGCTCACAAGAACCGCTGTCTATGAGGGCAAAATTTTTCCACAGACAAAGAGGTGCAGACCAGTGTTGATAACTGGCCAAAAGCACAGGCGGCTGTTTTCTATGACGAGAATATTGGAACGTTAATACAACACTACGACAACACTCGAAGTTGAAGCGGTGACTATGTAGAGAAGTAGGTGGAAGGTGTACCTAACTGTTGCTAATAAAACGTTTCTAGTTTTCACTGTGGTTTCCATTTCGCGACCGGTCGGAACTTACTTTCTGGACAATCATCGTAAATGCAGTTATTTCATGTTTTATTCGTCTAAACAGTCTGTTCCATTCGCTTATCAATCCATTAGTCTTATAACATTTTGCTCTTTGATTTCACTTAGTGATTGATATCCCGTAATTATTGGCTCCCAACATGGGGCAATATAATTAATTATCTCTACGTCAATTTATGCAAGAGGTCAAAGAATTCTGAGTTCATTACATTTTTGCGCCCAGCGTGAGGCATTATAATTAGTAATCTGCATGTCAATTAACGCAAGAGATCAAAGATTTCTCGATTTATTACACAGTATAATAGCAAGGAATAATGATTAAATTTATAGGATTCTGGCCCATAAAAAGAGCAAAATTTACTTCAAAGAACTGTCTCATCTGCCAGCTATAATGACTCTGACCTGCGTGGGCATCAAATGGCAGTGAGGTTAGATGACAGGTACGTCGTTCGATGCTGCTACAATTCTATGCGAGAGTTCATCAGTCGAAGTGGTTGTCGAGTGCTGGCGCGTCAGAGTCTTGGCAACGAAGAGCCAGGTGTTTTCAATGAGTAAGAGATCCGAAGTGGCATCGAGCGGGCAACAAGTGATTTTGTGTTATCCTATTAAAAACAATAATCATAGAGGACTCGGAGAAAGAGCAGAGCTACCGGCCTCAACATACGACAGAAATGTAGTAGTTTCTGTCCGACTTTACACTTCTGCGAACAAGAGATGAATAAGAATAGTTGACAGTGGTACCCCATACCATCACGCTAGATACTGGACTTGTGTGATGACGACGAATGCACTCTGACAACATTCGTTCTCCTAGGATCTTCACAGAAGGGTAAATCCATCACGATTTTGTATACAGAAGTGGACTCGTCTGGAAACATGAAGTCGTACCACCCACTGCATCCAGTGTTTTCTTGGGCGCACCGTGGTGGCCGTGCTAACAGCCTGAGGTGCTCAGTATTTCACCACACTGTCCGTATGGATAATTCCACCGCTGAAAAGAAGCCCATTCGTGAGCAGTGGGGTGCACTGATATTCTGCATGGCGGCGGGTGTGGCCCTCCTGAGCCCATGGATTCCACATTCGCAAGACAGTGTTGGGATCGCGGCCAATGCGATCAACAATGTCGTGAAACGATAAACCGTAGTGTCGATAGGCAACGACTCTGCACTGTCGAATTCTAACATGCGGTGGTAAACGTTTCTCATTCTTACGCGAGGCATAAGACGGACGATCATCTCACGAATAACCAACATTCAAAAGCTATTTCGGAAGGAAAAACCCGTGGGTAAGCTTCACTTGTAAAGCAGAATGTGTTGTTGTTGTTGTGGTCTTCAGTCCTGAGACTGGTTTGATGCAGCTCTCCATGCTACTCTATCCTGTGCAAGCTTCTTCATCTCCCAGTACCTACTGCAACCTACATCCTTCTGAATCTGCTTAGTGTATTCATCTCTTGGTCTCCCTCTACGATTTTTACCCTCCACGCTGCCCTCCAATGATAAATTTGTGATCCCTTGATGCCTCAAAACATGTCCTACCAACCGATCCCTTCTTCTTGTCAAGTTGTGCCACAAACTTCTCTTCTCCCCAATCCTATTCAATACCTCCTCATTAGTTACGTGATCTACCCACCTTATCCTCAGCATTCTTCTGTAGCACCACATTTCGAAAGCTTCTATTCTCTTCTTGTCCAAACTGGTTATCGTCCATGTTTCACTTCCATACATGGCTACACTCCATACAAATACTTTCAGAAACGACTTCCTGACATTTAAATCTATACTCGATGTTAACAAATTTCTCTTCTTCAGAAAGGCTTTCCTTGCCATTGCCAGTCTACATTTTATATCCTCTCTACTTCGACCATCATCAGTTATTTTACTCCCTAAATAGCAATCCTTTACTACTTTAAGTGTCTCATTTCCTAATCTAATCCCCTCAGCATCACCCGATTTTATTTGACTACATTCCATTATCCTCGTTTTGCTTTTGTTGATGTTCATCTTATATCCTCCTTTCAAGACACTGTCCATTCCGTTCAACTGCTCTTCCAAGTCCTTTGCTGTCTCTGACAGAATTACAATGTCATCGGCGAACCTCAAAGTTTTTACTTCTTCTCCATGAATTTTAATGTATGTAATGAATGTAGATGGCATTATTAATACGTACTTTATACGAGGCGTATTCGGAAAGTAAGGTCCGATAAGGCGCGAAATGGAAACCACTGTCAGAATCCGATGGAACTTTGCACAGATGTGTTGGGCAGTGTCTTTAGTGTGCCTGTTGATGGTTTCACGTCCCACTCTTCAGATCAGAGTGCAAAGTGATCACGAAGAAATGCCTAAAACAACAGTGTCTCCCGCCTAGTATGTGGATCTGGTGAGAGATTCCGCCTCAACCTATGCAGCCCACATAACACAACTGTCATGTTTCTCTTACTTCAAGACAATTTTCAGCCGCATTCTGCAGGGGCAATGAAAATGCTCCTGCAGCATTTTCGAAGGGAATGATCACCCACAATGCAGCCCTAAATTGTCTCCCTCCGTTGTTCACCTCTGCTCACACGAACCGCTGGCTATGAAGACAACATTTTGGCACAAACAACGAAAGGCAGACCAGTGTAGAGAACTGGCGGAAAGCACAGGTGGCTGCTTTCTGTGACGAGGGTACTGCAGAGTTTGTACAAAGCCACGACAAATGTCTAAGTCGGAGCGGATACTATTTAGAGAGGTAGCTGGAAGGTGTGGCTAACTGTTACGAACTAATTTTTATTTTTTTAAATTTCTGTGTGGTTTTCATTTATTTCGCAACCGATCGGACCTTACTTTCCGAACAGCCCTAGTGGTTTGTGCAGTTGCGCTGAAATGCTAACCGTATGAATATCAAAGCAAGTAGTATTTTTCATGACAGTTTGAGATTCCTCGCATGTCGTCTTAACAATGCTATGGACACAAACATTTATTACTCCGATACGAAGAGGACAGATTCCAAATCGTAGCCGCAGTATGGGTGGCACTTTCCTGTCCAAAACATTTTCATCAAAACGTGCGTTCATTTTATGATCGAACGGTATTAATAGTTCAAGTACAAGTGAGGAAACCCTCCCCACATCTTCAAGCCACCTTACCTGAAATGTTCTATGCTTGCAACACAGAGTTTTGCATGCCCTTCACCAACAATCAGCGCTCTGTATGAAAATCACTGACTGTGCTGTGTATGTGGCTGCTTGTTGCATTGTTGGAATATTCGCTAGGGTAGTGTTGAGCAGTTGGATGTGAACAGCGAGTAGGGCAATTAGAGGTGAGCCGCCAGCAGTGGTGGATGTGGGCAGAGAGATGCCAGAATTTTGAGCGGACGATTCATGAAAGGTATAGGGTATTTTTAGTCATGGCCGTTCTTGTAGGGATTATTGAAAGTTAGATTGCGTTGCGCTAAAAATATTGTCGTCCGTCAAGTGTTATTTTGCTTCGCAAGAGGCAGAATTCCTTCACTTCGTGAACCCCAATTTGACGTTAACGTTATTTTATGTTACTCCTCATTACTTTCGTCTTACTTCGATTTACTCTCAATCAATAGTGTGTGCTCATTAGACTGTTCGTTCCATTTAACAAGTCCTGCAATTCTTCTTCACTTTTGCTGAAAGAATGGACTGTCATGAGCGAATCTTGTCATTGATAGACTCTAACACAGAATTTTAATCCAACTCCTGAACCTTTCTTTTATTTCCATCATTGCTTCTTCGATGTATTCAGGGTTTCTCCGTAAAAGCGTGCAAAAATTTAACAGTACATAGAGGATGCTCCATTGAACAATTTGAGGTAGGGAACATTGGGTCGGGAAACCAGCTTGAGGAGGTAATAGGAATAGAATTACATTACTGTGTACTTTTTTATTTACGTTAGTTTCAGCTAACAGCAAATATCGTCATTGACACAGCGAACGTACCATTTGTACTGTATCTTACAAAATGTGCTGAAACCGATGGCCACCATCCTCAATCAGAATCTGATGCACCCTAACAAATGTCCCTGGTGCGTTTCGAATCACATCACAGACAGATACAATTCTGGAAACTAATTTCATCTCCATATCCAGTGGGGTCTCATACACAAGCGACTTAGATATCCACATAGAGAATAATCAGAATAATCAATGAGATTCTGGTAAGATGATCTCGCAGGTCATGGAACAGGACCAACCCTTCCAATCCAGAGACCAGGAAATATAGCATGCAGGTGGTTGGGGACATCCACATTGAAGTTAAGGTGGTGCACCGTCATGTTGTATCCACATCCTCTCACGAGCAGCCAAGGGTACGTTCTCCAACAACCCAGGTAGAACAAAGCCACTTCATGTACAAATAAAGTAAAGAAAGCTGTATCATGAATTCCTTGTAATCAGGCTCGTCCTCCTTGTTTCCTTGCAGAAAGTAAAGAAAGTGCTTGTAAATAAACAGCACGGTATGTGTGAAATTGTACGTATATTAGTTGTAAATAAGCTGGAAAAAATGCCAGACAAAGTGGTAGACAATTTACTGCCTTCTCCGACCCCAGGTTCCCTACCTCAACTTGTTCAGTGGAGCATTCCCTATACCATGGTACATTTTTGCACGCTCTTACGGAAACACTCCGTAGATTGAACAGTATGGGCGAAACACTTCATCCCTTGATGAATTCTTCGTGGGTTATCAGCCGAGTGGTGGCTTACACCTTTTTTTCCTGAGAATTTCTAACATCTTGCACCATTTTACATTGTCGAATGTTTATCGGCCGACAATTCCTACGAAAGGGTCAAGCGTAGCGTCAAAGCTGGCTGTCAGAATTCTGTCTGGTGCCATTATCTTTCCGAAACCCAGATTGATCATCGTCTAACAGATCCACAATTTTCTTTCCCGTAGTTATCCGACAACGCGGATAAAGAAATTTATGAATAATAACGTCAGAGAATCACCGGCTTCTCTACCTGGCATCATGTCATCACAGCACAGGGCACCACATCTAGATATTGATGGATACAATAAACGCAGAGTGTATGGAACAACCAGCTTCTGAGGGCGCCACTGAATCACACTCGCTGTTAAGGGTCAATTTTCCTCAGGCAGCCTACATAGAAAGCGATATTTACGACGTTATTGGAAAAAATAATGAAGCAATCAACGTAAATCTTTATGCACATGAGTTACTGATTTTCGGACAACATTTTTTTATTTCTTTTTTTCATTTAGTCATCATTAAGCCTCTCGTCCAGGGAGTTACGTTTGCTCTGTCCAAAATGAGGTGTGTCCATGACGGAAAACCTGCAGTCCGCAGATCTTATCTGAAATCAACATACAAACACTTTACTAAAACTATAGTATTTTGTGCTGGAGTGACAACACAGATTTAGAAATTTGAAAAAATAATGAAACTATGGATGTTTGAAACAAAGGTTTTTGTTTTGTGTATCTTAAGCTGATGAAATGGATTACGGGCACATTAATAAAGATATCTTTCTGAAATTCGGCAGAATTACTCATCGGGCATGTCGGCAAGGGGGAACAGGCTATTTTTTATTTGAATTTCTTCGTTAGTTATTGCAGGGAATGTGACCAAACACTCACGACAAAACTACATCTTTGTTTCAAACGTCCTTCATTTTATTATTTTTTCAAATTTCAAAGAACTGTGCTGTTTCTCCGTGCATAATATCTTATAGATTAAATAATTGTTTTTTTTTTTTAATTTCAGATGAGTTAGCAGACCGCAAGACCTCATGGACACACCTCATTTCGGACGAAACTCCTCGGATAGAGGCCTTAATGATGACTGAATTTCTTTTAAAAAAATCAAGAAGTGTTGTCCGAGAATCAATAAATATTGTGGGAAAAGATTTACGTTGATTGCTTCATTAGCTTTTTCCAAAGAAATTCTTAAATGACTCTTATGTTCCATCCTGTCTGAGGAGAATGCACCCGTAACCGCCATACTACAAGTACGCCCCGTCAGACCGCTCTCCCCCAACGAGTTCTCATACTGTAGTCACCAGAGAGAATATTGGTGACGAGAACGAATATTCTTTTTTTTCTTTTTCGTATCCGGAAATCAACATTTTACAGTTTTTCGTCCCAGTACTGACCTACATGACTGAAATATTTATTTGTTCTCCACAGGTCTTCTAGAGTACAGTTGAACCGACTAACCAGGAGCTCCAGAATACGCTTCGTGTCTTGGACCTGAACGTAAACACCAAGTTTGTTGTCCTTTCCCTGCAGGCCATAGCTAGCTAGGTCGATCTCGTCCGAATCGATAAATGCTCGTAGCCGATTGAGCTATTGTCAGGGTCTTCCACGAAAGTTTAATGCCAGTAAGCTCACACTCCGAAAGTGAAGACCAGCTTGGACATTCTGTGCTAAAGTGCTAAACTGTCCCATTAGAACTTGCGAACTCGACATATGAAATATCAGGCGATGTGAAAAATATCTGATACTTTTTCATTTCTTGCAAGAATAGTAGGAGAAATGATATCGCCAGCTAATAGAAAAATTGGTGCAACTTTACCAACGATAGAAATTACACTAGTTGAAGAAGCTCTTACAGTAACAACAACAATCAACTTATATTTTGTATGGCTTTAGCATTATTTCATTATTTTCGGGAAACTGATTCACAAAGCCGGAATACCTTTTTTCAAGTGGTTAAAACCTGAGGCATTAAGAATTTTGCGTAAATTTATTCCCTCATTTGATTCTCATAATCATTTTCTTTAGGATGAATGTGGATTGACATCGTCTTTACTTTTATATCCAAACACACACTGTTATCTCCTGACCAATATTTCAAGTCCACTGGTAAGTTCAATGTCGCGTCGAAGCTGTTTAACCGACAGCAAGTGAATTAAATTTTCAGAAATAAAGTGACTGGAGTCAACGGGAACGAAAGCCGTAAAGATGCTAAAAAATACTCAGTGATTGTTGTAAATAATTATTGCAAGTGCGGGTTTACGAGGTGTGGCTAGAAAAAAACCGGACTAGTACTGGTGAAACAATAAAACGAATGCAATAAGGCTGAAAGTCGCGTGGCCTGTCACGTGACTCTCGCTCCGCCTACTGCTCGAGTTTCATCTGCCTCCTGCACTCAGTCTGCCCGTGGCGTCTGTTTTAAGTAGTTGACGTTTTGTCTGTGCGTCGGAAAATGTTGAGTGTACAGAAAGAACAGCGTGTTAACATCAAATTTTGTTTCAAACTAGGAAAATCTGCAAGTGAAACGTTTGTAATGTTACAACAAGTGTACGGCGATGATTGTTTATCGCGAACACAAGTGTTTGAGTGGTTTAAACGATTTAAAGATGGCCGCGAAGACACCAGTGATGACACTCGCACTGGCAGACCATTGTCAGCAAAAACTGATGCAAACATTGAAAAAATCGGTAAACTTGTTCGACAAGATCGCCGTTTAACAATCAGAGCTGTGTCTGAGTCAACAGGAGTTGACAAGGAAAGTGTTAGGCAGATTCTTCATGAAAGTTCAACATGAACAAAGTGTGTTCAAAAATGGTTCCAAAGTGTCTCACAATTGAACAGAAGGAACGCCGAAGAATGATTTGTTCCGACATCCTGGAAAACATTGAAAGTGATCCCACCTTCTTACAAAATGTTATTACTTGCGATGAATCGTGGTTTTTTACTTACGATCCCGAAACTAAACGCCAATCGATGCATTGGAAAACTCCTGGTTCTCCACGACAAAAAAAAGCACGAATGTCAAAATCGAAATTCAAGGCAATGATGATTGTTTTTTTTGACATCAATGGGATTGTGCACATTGATTGGGTACCAGAGGGACAAACAGTGAATCAGCATTACTACATTAGCGTCCTGGCTACCCTACGTGAGCGAGTACGGAGAAAACGGAACGATTTGTGGAGAAAAAAGTCATGGATCCTTCACCAAGACAATGCCCCAGCTCACAGTGCGTTGTCAGTGAAGACGTTTTTGGCAAAACACAACATTCCCATCTTAGATCATCCACCCTACTCACCTCATTTGGCCCCCTGTGACTTTTTTCTTTTCCCTAAAGTCAAGTCAGCTTTGAAAGGGACTAGATTTGAGACTGTTGAAGCAGTAAAAGAAAAAGCGACGGAAGTAATGTATGGGCTTACCGAAAATGATCTGCAGCATTGCTATGAACAGTGGAAAATTCGTATGGAGCGGTGTAGAGACCGAGGAGGAGAGTACATTGAAGGAGATAACATGAAATTGTAAATAATTGTAAATAAATGTTTTTTCCAGCATCAGTCCGGTTTTTTTCTAGCCGCACCTCGTAGAATCAGGATCTCCTGACAAATGAAAATTTTTCCAGAGTGGATTTAGAACAAAGATCTCCTGCTTATCGGAGTCACCTTAACCTACCTCTCTCGTGGTAAAGAGATGCTGGTTCTAAGTCTGCTTTGGCAAAAATTTTCGTTTATCGCGAAGTTGTCACAAAGGTGTTAACATAAAGTTGCTGTAGGGAAAAAAAGCGTCAGTTTTCATGACGAACACGCATCCCACGTAACAAACATAAAACTGGCACGTACATCGATGTCACTTCCACATACATCAGCACCAAATTTACTCACCTTTTGCATCATTTTTCGCCTGACAGCTTACATTCTTTAACGTTAATGTAATATTTCTTGACATTTCAGTTTCATGATATTGATCATTCTTACGTATATGAATAACATTAAAAACAGGAAAGAGAAATAATCTATGCATCTAAGAAGGAATCTCCGTCCATAGATTGTATATAGCGTCGTCGAGGTAAATGATACCTGCGGCGCTCTAAATTCAGACATGGAAAAACAATAAAAAATAAAACATCTCGACAAAACTGGAAAAAAGTGAAGGTGCAAGTTAGTAGGCATTTTACTGTATTTGCATAATTACATTAAATTGTGGGTCTGTACTAGCGGATTAATCCACATCGCACTTAAAAGGACATTCAGGTATGTGACGTACAGAAAAAATACTGTTCTAAATAAAACACTCATACTATAGTTGTTTTCTAAATATTAAAAGGAACAAAGTCATATCACTTCTTGGCTATGTATTGGTTCGGCTAACTAAAGTCAATATTTGCGCAGGCTGTACCTTTAATTACTGCATGTTGCTCGTAAACCACTACAAACGTCCTTTTAATTGTAATCACCGTTGGTAATGACTCATCAGATAAATGCGTCGAATTAATTTCATTTCAAATTAAAATTGCTTCTTGTTGATGAGAAAAATAACTGAGCGGAAATGAAAACAGTAGCAGTATTTCTAAAGGAATGTGATTTCTGTTTTCACCACCAAATCAAAAATATGCCTTTGTGTAATTATTTTCCTTTACCGTTATAGTAACTACTATTATTTTTTCCTCATTTAAAATCCGCAAGAATTTTAGTTATTTACAGCTTTCCAAAAATGTTTATTCATGAACTAATTCACTAATTATTTTCACTTTATTACCGGTTTTGACAAAGCAATTGTCATTTTAAGAGTTAATAACAGCGAAAAAAGAAGTAAATGTGACAGGAATGCAATATATACAAAAATACAATAGTCATCTCATAAAAACTGATATTGTAACGGAATGTTCAACATGTGCGTTGCCAAAGTAGACAAACTGAGTTCTTCCTCATGTTTATCAGGTTCCGTTGTCAACCAGTTGTTATTTGCTGTAGTGTGACCTCTAAGGACACTGCTTACCATAATTGTTTCCTTTCCTCAAAAAACGCAAACCAGCAACAGACACTCGTAAATAATGTTTACCCACAGTTTTAGTTATTTGTCTTTCATTTATACGAGATAAGTGAACAACTGGAACTCCAAGTGTAATGTTGAACTTGTACAGTTGAAAATAAAAACGTTTGCGCTTTATTTCAGTTATCTTTAATATATGTGAAAAAATCTTTACGAAGACGTATCAAAATTTTTTACACATGACAAAAGAACGACCATTTGGTACAATATGAAAAATGTAAAGTAAAGTAAAACTAATTTAAAAGCTAATTAGAACAAATAACAGCGGAATGTAAATCGTTACGAAATGGAATGGGTAAGTAGTTGTCTTCCTCTAGGCTGTGGGCTGCTTTCCTGCTGGCCAGTTTTTGCCGTTCCGTCTTCTCATCCACATGTCGCTAACACAAGACTGCAGGTTATTTGTAAACAATAGGTGACAATTAGTGGTGGAGAGCATTAAATATTAGAATATGCATCTCTGTAAAACTCATATTATTCGTTTAGCGTTTTTCCTTCTCGCTTTACTTAGAATAAATCCGTAATTTCTTCAGAATTTCCAAATACCTACCTTTATTGCTATGGGTAAAATTCTTACGTCTTTGCTTATACCTGCCGCTCGGTGATTTTGTGTTTGAAGATGAAAACGCAAAACCACTTTCTTATTTATGTATATGTGCTTGTATGTAATTAACGATGAGATATACAATCTTGTTCTACTTCTTGGCTCAAGCTACGATATTGTAAGATTGTTAAAAATCGCATTCATTTTTGTCCTATAGATTATAGAAGGAACATTTAATTTTGTCAGACTGTGTGACATCATACATTATACTAACGCTTTCTTTTCTATCAAGGGTTTTGTATGGGGTTTTGTTTTCTGTACTTTCGTTTTTTTTCTACATATGCTTCATTGTATATAGATAGAAGCGACTGGCATTTGCGGCCTGTTTCGGTATACAGATTTCTTTTTATAGAGCTTTTAAGCGAAAACGAAGTGCTTTATGTTATGTTCAGTAAAACTATGTGTATTTATAATGCTACGACTATACGTTAATAATTACGTCGTTTATGTAGGTTTCCTATACATCCCTAAGATATGTTTCTCATTTGCTCTGCACACCGTTTAATTAAAAAATTTATCGATTCTTCAACCTCAAATTCGACTGCGAATTATGGCTTTCCGCGAAGCGTGTTCATTTCTAAGCTGTTAGTCTGATATCGTCTTCATTGTCTTGATGTAGGATCCAATGATCCATGTACCGCTTTACTGTGTAGTTACATTTCTATTTGTTGTTTCTCTTCGAAATATGTTATTTCAAGATGGTTAAGGAAAATATTTATAGTCGTTCCTGGCAAGATGCTGTCCCATGACCAAAATTCTTACTGGTAATAGCATTTATCATTTACCGTTTACAGATCCAACAAAAATGTCGAACACACTGTTAATGGAATAGTTTAGAACCGTAGTGTCACAGCTGGTGGGAACTGCTGCATCATACCGATAACTGATTTGTAAAAAAAGCATATCTCTAAACAGAGAGGCAGTTAACAATTGAATAATAATAACTGAACATAGATATTCGGGCACATGTCACATGTCTTTAGCAACGAATTCCGCTGTAAATGAGAAGTTTATAATTGGCGATCGAGAAGTTTTTACTTACTAGACAACGTTGACATTTCTTTTGTCACTGACGTTACATATTTTTCTTGGACAGATCAGCGCCTATTACTTCCTTCCAGATGACCTCTCCTTTAGTGCTGACGGTCAAGAGAAACTTCACGGAGCAAGAGATGACACAATCTAGCCATGTCAGTCACAGTAGCCGCGCCTGCGGCGGACGAGCTCCCAACTGTGCGGGGGCGTTCCCGTCAAACTGCCCGGAAAGGAAAACCAAGACGGGGTGCGGGGGTGGCGAGGGGCGGGGTGGCCATTAATGGAGGGCGTGGAGCAGACACCCGTCTCCCAGACAACGGCCTGCTCTCAGCCAGCGCCGAACAACCCATCTCCCGCGGACGGTATTACACATCCGCTACCACCAGCAAAGGCAACCTCACTGTAATTCACAAGGCAGCGGATGACCTTTTCAGTGAGTCAATGCCATTAACCCCAGAAGCGTACACCAGGGTCACCGTGACCCTGGAGTTTTCTATTTGATAGTGTGCATGCGCCACTGCACATACACAGACCATTGCTACCAATGTAAATTCAGCATTGAGTGAGACCTAGTGGAAGATGGATGTTCGAAGTTGTGAGAAACTGCTGTGTAATTAATTTGACAGCAGTATTTTTTGAATGGTCACTGTGATCCTGGAGTACACTTTGTGTAACTGTTGTGTCGCTGAGCGTGAAGTTCAGTTATGTGAAAATGACATTTTACTAACGGAAGATGCTACACATGAAGAAGTGTTAAGAAATCTAAATGGTGAAAGTGATGCAAGTGACTTTCGTTGATGAATGTGATTCTGAACCTGTTGCTCCAGCATCAGCTACGGACAATGGTGGAACTTATCAGTCCGCCGAATCTTTAGACAGCGATGAAGAAAATGCAGTCGTCTTTGGTAATGGTCATTTTTGGAATACAGCTGTCCCTAATAGAAGAGGGCTGCCATCTGCCAATAACATCGTAGTCCCTATTTCAAGCGTGTGAATGAACGGATTTAACAATAATTGAGAACGCCTGAAAATATTCGTATAATACGTACATTTTATTAAACAAACAGCATTTTCATGTAATTAAAGTGACTGTTCTATTGTTAAGCAATTCTACAACAAATAATTGACGGTCTCTGTAACCCTGTGTACACTTCGTGTGGCAATTTCAGAGGTGTACACTATTAGTGTTAAGGGTGCTTTCCGTGCGAACAGCCCTATGGACCGTGTTACAACTCGCTAGAATGCAAACAACGAACTCGCGTAAAAGAACGCAAACGTATCGAATTTTAAGAAAACGCAAGACATAATACAAGTGAAATGAGTGAACACACGTCCAGCGTTTCAATAATGTGTAATCTACGCCTTTCAGCTATGAAATCTTCTCGGACAACGCCACTAGGGTGATAACCCGAGAAGATATCAAAACAAGAATTGTAAGTTAGGAGTGATTTTTACAGCAAATTAATCGGTAAACTTTGTCACAATAATAAGTTTTTATGGCAGACTTTTCTTGCTAACTGATAAATTTCCACACTAGTTACGTCTCTGTCGAGGCAATACGTATGTATGAAAAACACTATTTAAAAAATGCAATCATCTAGTTTTGGAGATATGGCAATATGGCAATGAAATTTTGTACCACGCTTTACATGAAAGTAACACATTTACATATAAAATCCTTTGATTATATCTATTCAACTTTTTAAAATGAAATTTGAAGTTTTATTTTTTAAAAAAATGTATCTTCCTTTTTCTCAGAAAGTATTCAAGATATTTCTACAAAAATTTCTTTTATTCATCTCCTTATATGTTGTAAGCTTCTCTCATCGGGTTTTTGGAATAGATCAAATAGGAGAATTTTATTAATTTTTTAATTATAATTCCACAAGGACAATTTTAAATTCATGCAAAATTCCTAGCACCTTGCCCCATATCTCAGCTTGCAATCATAATTTCAAAATTTGTTCTTGAGACTACGTTTATTAGCTTTACAGAAATTTGTGTACAAAATTTCATAATTCTAGAATTCATAGAATCTGAGGAAAAGGTACATAAACTTTAGAAAACAGACCTTTCAGGAAACGCAATTTAAAGTTAAACCTAACTTTTTTTCTTATGTCACTTCTTCAGAAGGCACAACATTTGTACTCTGGGTCGCCTTTCCATTCAAGGCTTCTCTTCTGGTTTCTTGTTGTCTGTCTTCTTTCCTTTACCAGGTTTTCAACTCACTTTTTAGCTGCAGAGACGCGCTGTAAATCTATTTTTCTCAGGATGTCTTGAGTAAAATTTCCTATCTTGAAGTTCTTTCTTTCTAATACCTTCATCCTCCCGACGTTCCCATCATTAAATACAATAACTGCATCATAAGGTGTAATTCTGACAGCTGTAGCAGATGCAAAGGTGTTTTTAGGGCATTGTTTCCACATGAGTGAATTTAGAGACTCATGGATTTTGGGTTTTGCCATGAACACACTTTTTGAGAAGTGCAAGATCGGCGAAAGTGATCCATGAAACCAAAGAGTATGTATCACGGCCTTCTAGATGTATTCCGCACACGTTTGGTTGAAGGTAGTACACAGAACCGTTTTTCACTGAGCTGGTGTTGAAGTGCTGCTTCAAAACGTGGGGCCGCGACACACTTTTAATTAATTTTCAAGCTCTTCGGATGCGATTTCAACATTGAAACTTTGAGAACTTATTGTCCATGAGTTGTACTAACAAATAAAAAATAAATCGAAAATTGACATTTTTGGTCAATTTCATCAACGTAGCCCCTTAATTTACTTCATACTCTCATTCCGAACGAGACAATCAAGAATATGAATATACCTATACTAGCATGCGTGAGCTTGTTGTAAACATTACTGTGATTACAACTGCAGCTAAATTTTTAGCTCAACTGCTCTCCTCTATGTGTAAGACTCTATTAGAAACAGCAGTAGAGCTCATAAAGCGACGAATAGCGCTCTTAAATGCGTCTGGGAAACAAACGCCAACGGATAATAACATAAAGTGTCCTCTTCATTCGACAGTTTCATTTTTTCCGATTACATTTCTCTTTTAACACCAGGGACGTTTAATAAGTAATGCAACACAATTTTATCTCGACCAATTTCAGTTGAAAATATGCAGAATTTATTGTGGGACATGGTGGGATATGCCCCTATGGGTTTCCGATAGGTGGCTTTGCTAAACGTAGCCTCCAGAATGGCGTCTTTAACGGAGATGAGTTCCAAGCACAGAGCAGTCATGAATTTCTTTCGGCAGGAAACCAGAGCTTCGGAGTATTCGTAGGTGCTTGCGACATGTCTTCGGATACCCGGCGGTGCACAAAAGCACAGTGAGTCGTTTGGCGAGGCGTCGGTCTTCAGCGCAACAGGATCGTGCAACCTGTCCGATCTCGTGCGTGCCGACTGGCAGCACACAGCTGGAACTCCTGTAATGTTGGGACGTTCGGACACACTCACCCGAAGAGATCAACGGATCGCAATCAAAGATCTGGCTGCTCAACTGGACGTCTCTGATGGTAGTGCTGACACACTCGTCCACCAGTTCGGGTACTCAAAGGTGTGTCCACTGGGTTCCTCGCTGCCTAACAAAAGACCATAAAGATCACGAAGGACCATCCGTGTGGAGTTGCTTGCGCGTTACGAGGCTGTTCTCGATAGTTTTTTGTCCAACATCGTCAAAGGTAATGAAATATGGGTTCATCACTTCGAACTGTAAACCAAATGGCAAATGCTGAAGCGTAGTTTTCGTTGCCCTTATGTAAGGAAGAGACGGAAGCGAGCACATAGATACAATGAGTCATGGTTATCGCATGACGGATTCGCTCTGATCCAGTAGCTAGCTGCCAATAGTTACAACTGTGGCTCAAAGGTGTCTGCATCTTACAGACAATGCATAGTTAAAATGTGTTTTGGAAACAAAAATCAGCTATTTTGACTATTAAGATTTACATTAATTATTGATAATTTAATTCGTTTATTAGCGTGAATGATGGCGTGAATGGAAAGTAAGATAATGAATGCATACTGCTTTGTCTATTAACTGAGTATACATTAACGTTAGCACTGTGTAGAGACAGAGTGAATCATACTCAGGTGAAATTGTAAAGTGCCACTAGCCAGTTTATGGCACTGGGGAAACAAGAAACATTTGGCCATAATTCTTTTACTTAAACACAGAGTTATTTCTATAATTGTGGCTTTTCTAAATCTGTTCATTTTTGTAAACTGTTCATAAGTGCTATAAGTTGTGGTTGGTCAAAGGTAGAAGAAGTGGGATTAAGCGATTTAGTACTAGATTGCAATGGATATGATGTGTATTAGCCAACCAGTAGACAGTACGTTAGCGTGTATTTTGTACGTTAAAGAACTATTTCGTGAGGTTTAAAGGAGTAATTTGGAGACCAGACATCGAAATATTTGGTTGCGGATATAACAAGCTCTGAAAAGATGTGATAATTTTCCAGAATAATACTTAAGACTTGACTGTGGAGTGCCGCAAATTGCATGCGAATGTGTGGGATAAACAACACGTGAAATTGCCATTTTAATGTATAGACTGTGACTTTTGGCTAACGAAAATCCAAAAACTCCATGTGGAATGTCATAAAAACCGTGACCGTAAGCTGAATTTTCGTAACAGTCAAAATGAGTAATATTTGAGCCAGGATTCTGTCACAGATAATCCGTTTTGTAATCCTTTCTGGTACTAGGTTTGGCTCGATACCATAACTTGGCTATTATGAGTGACTACTATTCCGGGTCAGTGTTTAAACTAGAACTGGATATTAGCTCGGGGTTGACAGTCCTTTTGTACCAAAAAAGTGCCAATATATCGAAGTTTTCACTCACAAACTACTTTTCAATTATTAGCGCAGTTATCCTGGTACTGAAAAACGTTTGCTACACCCATTGGAATCGTATAATGCTACTTACTGTTCTACTACAGCTATTCCAGTAGAAAATTTTTCGTTTTTAATTGGGTAGGCATATGGATAGGACTGCAGAAGAAGAAATTGAAACGTCCCCTTAGAAAAATTAATTAATTTCTGTGCTGATAAATCTCTTACATTATTTGATTTGCAAACAGCTGAACAAAACTGAATGTACTCAGACATTTCGCTCTTTACCTATTCTGATCAACACTAAACTGACACAAAATATTTTTTTTTAGCGCAACGCAACCTGACTTTCAATAATCCCTACAAACGAATGGCCCTGACTAACATTAACCTATACCTTTCACAAATCACTTACCTAACAAAACTCTTCGTTACTCGAACTAATGCAGAACAGCGAGCGCCACTACTGCCAGCTAAATAAAAGATTCAAACTAGTGAAGGCACAAACTACTGATAGGCATAGTTAGCAAATGAAAGATTTTGATAGAGAACAAACAATGTATTTACCTTAATAGTGTTCAAAAGTCATAATATATATAGCAGTTCATGGCATCCAGTCTTACAAATTTACTGTCTCTGATGGACACACGTCCAGATCGTCTGCTCTCAAAATTCCGTCATCTCTCTTCCCCACATCCACCACTGCTGGAGGCTCACCTCCAACTGCGCAACGCTACGCGCTGTTAACAGCCAACTGCCCAACACTACAATGGCAGACAACAATGCAAACTAGCGACAGACTGCACACAGCACAGCCAGTGATTTTCATACAGAGCGCTACGTGGCGTTACCAATAAGAAAACCTTAACAGCCTACTTACAAAATTCACCACAAGGTGAGTGGACTCTTGCTGTAGGACGAGCACAAATTAACCGAGCCGTTACAAGTGGTGTATCACGTCTGAGTTAAAAAAGCTCTAAGATAACTTCACGACGGCACAAGAAAAGTAAGGGCGCAGCGTAGAATTGGACAAGGAAGCGGCAGACATTGCAGCTAAAGGCTGGTAGAGCAGAGCAGCGCTGACAATACACAGCAAATGAGGACACTAAAACGGGTATAGAGGAAGGCAGAGACCGGACCCGCAGAAACAACACACTACGACTGCAGCAGACAATTGAAGATCAGTTACGTATAATTTATTTGTCGTATGCTTGCAAGGATGGAATGTTTCGAAAAATACAATTATGGGACATTTAAATTGTGACAGTAATAGGTTGAGTGATTTTAGTGATGTTAGTGTATTTCATGTTAGTCCATATAACGTAAATGAACAAGAAAGTGCCGGCCTCTGTGGCCAAGCGGTTCAAGGCGCTTCAGTCTGGAGCCACGCGACGACTACGGTCGCAGGTTCGAATCCTGTCTCAGGCACGGATGTGTGTGACTTCCATCGGTTAGTTAGGTTTAAGTAGTTCTAAGTTCTAGGGGACTGATGACCTCAGATGTTAAGTCCCATAGTGCTCAGAGACATTTGAACCCCCTTTTTTATGGGGGCCAATCAAGGTTTAAGTAGTTCTAAGTTGTAGGGACTGATGACCTCAGATGTTAAGTCCCATAGTGTCGAGAGACTTCTTTTTTCTTTTTAACAAGAAAGTGAGGAAACAGATGCCGATCTGAGTCTGATGCCTGTCGAAAGGACGGTAGAAAGTATGCAGGAAATGTTTGCTGCGTTGATGAGAACTATTAAAAACAATTTTATGATGATAAACAAGAATTTTACTGAGATGAATAAAAATATAGAACAGCAATCTAGTGAGCTTAAATAACAAAAAAATGGTTCAAATGGCTCTGAGCACTATGGTACTCAACTGCTGTGGTCATAAGTCCCCTAGAACTTAGAACTACTTAAACCTAACTAACCTAAGGACAGCACACAACACCCAGCCATCACGAGGCAGAGAAAATCCCTGACCCCGCCGGGAATCGAACCCGGGAACCCGGGCGTGGGAAGCGAGAACGCTACCGCACGACCACGAGATGCGGGCTTAAATAACAGATAGAAGCACACAAAAGACTGGCTAACGAGATTAAACAGTAGTCTAGTAGTATTAATAGCTCGGCTGAACTTAGTTTAAATCTGAAATTAATGTGAAACTGGAAACCTGGCTGCTGAATTAAAGAAAATATATGAAAAAGATTTGTATTTGTTGGGTACTAACGTTGACGAAATAATTTCTCATGTTGAGAAATAGTAAAAGAATCCTCAGAAAATGTTAAAAGTCGATTACGGAGGTTATTAAAAATGTAGGTATTGGAAGCAACTGAGCTGAGGAGGATGTACATAATATTGAGTAATCAATTTCTGCCGTAGAATTTGGTTGCGAAAATGAACACGAAACTTCAGAAATTAAAACTAATACTGGAAGTGCAAATTGTTTAAAGTATGTGAAGAACAGTGTGGAAGTGATGGACTCTGAAACAGACTAGTTGACTAATCAAGTGGAAACAGCACAAACTCAACTGCATGAGCAGGACAACAGATTGTCTAAAGAACAACATACCATTAGAATGGAACTAATGGTGGGGACTGCAGTTTGATGACGCAATCATCTGAAGTTGTTTATATTACAAATAGACAGCTTTTACGCTTTGATCCATCTGGAAATGTGCACCCAAAAAAAACTGGAATGACTGGAATTGTTTTGCGTACTTTGTGCACTGATAGTAAAAATATTAGTTTTTTAACGTCGATATTTTCGGGGGAAGCTAGGGCGTGGAGTGTCATTGCAACTGAACAATATAACATGTTAGAAAAATTTAAAGAAGCTTTTTCAAAGAATATTAGGCTAAACAGTAGCAAATGGAGTTGCAAAGTAGTTCCTGGGAAAGTGAAAAATTTAATCCCAGAAAGGAAAGTGCAAAAAAAATTTGCTATACATTGGGTTACTAACTTGTCATATTTGACGAATAAATTAGAAGGAGAACAAATAATTGTGGGATTCAATGGAAAGTTACCCATGGATTGCTTCCCCTAGGGATGGCATAAACAAGTTTATTAATTACTTGGGAAGAGTCGAGATGTTATTAAAGGGAGAGGAGCAAGCAAATAGTAACTTTAGGCCCAAAGGAAACTTGTAAACAGCTAAAAACTTTATAATGAACAGAATGAGCGTGTCTCGTAACGATAACAGGAGAGGATCCGGGAGATGGCACCATATTACAGCAAACAGATTAATTAATAGAAATCAGAACTCTCTGTACAGGTCGAGTTCTCCGAGTAGTGATGGTGAAGATTTCCAAAACAGACAACAGGTGAGAAAAGAGTAAGAATTGAACCAGAATCTCAGAGTACAATGAACTATATCCTGTCCGTGAAGTGACTAGCATTTGCAGAACGAGTAAAAGCAATTTGGACCCGCAAACCATGCTTTTAGTATACAGTAACAATCAAATAATGGAATTTCAAGGAAGTGACAAGCTTGATAGAGCTGAAGTTAGTGAGAATAATGAATTTTGGAAGGAAGGAGACGAGGTACTGGCAGAATTGAAACTGTGAGGACGGGTCGTGAGTCGTGCTTGGATAGCTCAGCTGGTAGAGCACTTGCCCGCGAAAGGCAAAGGCCTCGACTTAAAGTTTTGGTCCGGCACAGTTTCAATCTGCCAGGAAGTTTCGAGAATAATGAAGTTAGAATATGCATGTTTAAAGGTGGCTTAGAAGAGTGTCTTAATAGGAAAGAACGAAGTAAACACTGCAGTACAGAAAATATGGTAGATGATTCTAAGGAAAATGACAGATCATCTTATATACCGGAAAACGGGTTCAGTGAAACCGATGAATCTTGTCATGGAAAAAAGGGGAACATAGATAATGAGAGGTTACAGGAAAAGGCGAGAAAAGGATCGAGGAAATCCTGCAGGCAATTCATGAAGACTTATTTGCAGTAAAGGGAAAAGTGCAGGCAGGTGATGGCTATAATGATGGTCAATCTGTTAACGAGAATTTAGGGGAGCACGAAGGTGATAGTGAACAAGAAGAATTAGCGAAAAAATTAATTACTGTGAAAAGAGGGGAGACGGATATGTAGAAGTATTTTGATATTCATTAGTAGACAGGTTGAGAAATGCTAAGAGGGTGAATGGTAGGGAAATCCTGTAAATACATCTGTAAGCTCCAGATACAGAGAAGGTTTTGGCAGAAGGCAAACTGTATACAGTTTACTGGAACAAGACGAAGTAAATAATATTAGGGAAAGGACAGGAGAGTCACTTACTTGTTTGAGGGTACAAGTTGAAGAAGTGCAGTGTTTAGCTGACAGTGCCGCTGATCTTTGTTCTGTTACTCAGAAATTGTTAGATGGTTTACTTAACAAGGAGTAATTGATAACAATAATGCCTGTCATGGATACCCAAATAATTGTAGCCACTGGAAAAGTAAAGAAGCATGTTAAATATGAAGTGATGATACCGATTAACATAAATGGTATCCAGTTGTATTACAACTTTCTAATAATTTCCGGGTGAGCATCGACATGTAGACTGGGGTAGATTTTTTAATAAATATAATGGGAACTTGGATTTCAATCCTCACTCTGTGATTTTGGAAGTAAAGGGGAGAACAGTTAGTATACAATTTTACAGGAAAAAGAAACAGACAGCTGAGGAAAGGGACATTATTCCGATAAGATGTTGTAGGAAAGAGGAAGAATTAGAATATAACGAATTTAATGAAAGATTGGGGGTGGATCCAAAGGAATTAGGAAAGGCCCACAATAAAATAGAGGTGAAGGTGGAGGATTTACATAAATTAGATAGGAACTTGGGTAAGGACACTCACAGAGCACTGATGGAATATCAAATGACAGATGATCACCAGATACTCGAGGTATTAGTAATATTATTTCATGCTCCTTTCATACTGACATTCTTCGTCTTCTGTCATTTTGAACTTGGTCTAATATATTTTATCTCCTTTACTTTGGAGAGAAAAGTGGAGGTATTAGGGGATGATAAAGTGTTAGGGGGTGTTGTTGTGCTGAAGTTAATTACTGGCAGTGTAAAGAAATTCAGAGAAAAGAAAAGTATTAAGAAATGTGGATGAGTAATAGTGAGGTCTTGATTATCAAATAAAGTAATTAATGAGGAAATAAAGTAATTAGTTGCTGAGAAGTGTGTGTTGTTGTGCTGAAAAATGGGCGATAGATACTGGAATAGTGGTCTAAAGATTACAGGAGGTGACACGTTGATAAAAGGATCAGTACAAGGAAATTAAGGATGGAATGACATGACTTGTGGTAGAAGTGGGTGTTACTGTGTTGGAAAATAGACAGGATGTTGCGGAACTGTGATGTGAATGAGCCTTGATGTGATCCATCAGGAAACTAACTAGTGCATGTAAACTAACTAGTTGTGGGATAAAGTGATAGTTGTAGAAGAGTGTGTTGTCATGATGAATAGTGTTTAATAGGTTTTGGAATAATGATGAAACACTTACTACGTGTGACTAATTAAAACAAACTAAGTAGTATGATAAAGTAGAGTTTTAGTGAAAATATTGAATAGTTATCCAAATATGACTAAACCCAAGTGTGAGAGAGAAAGGCTGAAAGCAAGTGATATGAAGAATTTTGTAAATAATTTCATGATTTTGGATGTGACTTCTTTCTGTATTAGGTCAAATAATTGATTGTGATGATTTCGAAAGTGCCGTGGCCTATCTACAACATTTATGATTGGATATAAAGTGTGAACAGAAACTGGTAAAACATTCTAAAAGAATGATTTGTGCTAGTTTTAAGTTTATTGAAAGATTTTGCAAAACCTAGTTAAGTAAAATTTACTCAATTAATCAAGTAAATCTTGCTTTCATGAGCAACCTGTTTTACTAAAGTTATTGATGTTTCTCACTTTGGGAATCAATGTTTTACAAGTGGTTTCATTTCTGTGCCATTTGAGAGCACCAATTAAAAATTCTCTTTTAATTTACTTTCAATGAGGAGAATCAGTTAAATAATTTAAAATTAATAATGTAACGAACAGGAACAATTTTAAGGAAAATATATTATTACTATTATTTAGCTTTCGGGAAAATACTATGTGAAATTGTGGTCTTAGACGAACCTATGACTTGAGGTAAATAGCATTCTATATACAGCCTGGACTGTATTTTAGGCAGAGATGGAATGCTACAGACGCCACACAAATAAGGTGCCAGGACGATGTAAGAAAAGCAATTTCAAATTTAGGACACTAGTGAAGCACCGTATATAAGGCGGGAGTGGAAATGTAATTGTACAAAGACAGTACTTAGAGAAATGTGGAGAGCGACTTTTAGGGTGAAGTGAAAGAAGAAACTGCAGAGATTATAAATAAACAAAAATTTTGAAGTTAAAAGAAAACTTATGTTCAGAATTTGGCTAAAATATGATAAGTAATCTGAAGTGCTCTCAAAACAGAAATTAATTTGTTACTTTGAAAAAGGACTTGTATACTTCTTAATATTGTAAAGAATATCGGAGAAAAATTAGTTATTGTAAAACAATAGGCGAGGTTAGTTTGAGAGGTGCCAAATCTGTGGTAAGAATTATATATTCCAGTTTATTAAGTTTGCCGTTGTAAAACTATTAAAAGTAGAAAAATAGCTACGATGCAGTATAATTATTGGCGTGAGACGTAGTGCCTTGCGTTACATCTAAGTAGGTAAAAGACCAAAGCGAGCAGATACATACAATGACTAATGTTATCGCACGACAGATGTGTTCTGCTCCAGTAGCTAGCTGCAAGTAGTTAAAACTATGGCTGAAAGGTGCCTGCATCTTACGGAAAATGATGTAATACGTAGTTATAATGTGTCTTGGAACAAAAATGACCTATTGTGACTATTACGACTTACCTTGATTATTGGTAATTTAATCTGTTTATTAGTATGAATGCTGGCCAGAATGGAAAGTAAGATAATGAATGAATATTGTTATGTCTATTAACAGAGTATATGTTACCGCGAGTACCGTGTACAGGCAGACTGAATCATACTCAGGTGGAATTGTAAAGTGCAATTAGCCAGTTTATGAGACTGAGGAAACAATAAACATTTTGCGATAATTCTGCAATTTAAAGAGTTATTTAAAGAGTGCTATTTCTATAACTGTGGATTTTCTAAATTTTTTCATTTTGTAAACTGTTCATGAAAGCTGTTAAGTTGTGATTGGTCAAAGGTAGTAGAGGTGGGTTAGCGCGATTTAGTGCTGTATTGGATTGGCTATGATGTGTATTAGCCCATCAGAGGACAATACGTTCGCGAGTATTTTGTGAGCTAAATAGCTGCTTTGTGAAGTCTAAAGCAGTAGTTTGAAGACCAGACATCAAAATATTTAGATGCGGTTATAAGAAGCTTTGAAGAGATGTGATACTTTTGCAGAATAATGATTAAGACTCTACCATGGAGTGCCGCATAGTGCATGCGAACGTCTGAGAAAAAAGAACAAGTGAAATTCCGATTTCAATATGTAAACTGTGACTGTTGAATAACCAAAATTCATGTGGAATGTTATAAAAACAGTGACCGTAAGCTTAACATTCGTGTCAGTCAAATTGTGTAATATTTGAGAGAGTATTCTGTCACAGATAATCCGTTTTGTAATCCTTTCTGGTATTAGGTTTGGTTCGGTACCACTGAAACACGTATGTTGTGCGGCAGCGATGCTGAGACATTGTAGAATCTCTGACCAGAGCAGTTGCGCTCGACTCGCAGTAGCGAGCAGTCAGTCAGTCTGCAGTAGTCAGTCCTCAGTAGTGCTTGGAGTCGGTTGCTAGCAGTAGCGGAGAGCAGTCGGCGGGGCTCGGCATCGCAATGGTCGAGATTCAGGACGAGGTATAATTTATTTAAATAAATAATCATGCAGCTTTGCGCTCATCAGATAATGTAACGAACACTCATTGTAATTTAACTTTCAAAAATCGCCCCCAATAATAATTTTGATTTAAAAGTAATTTTAGAGACAATCATTCAAATTTCCTTCCATTTCCTTTTAACAAAGATTTTCAAAAGGTACTTCCAATGCTTTTCGTGCAAGCGCCAGAGAACAATAAGAGCAGAATTTTGACATGCAGTTTTAATAAGGTAAGAAATTTATTCTGAATTCGCACAGGGCAAACACCGACATTTCGGTTTAATTGAGTTTTGGTTATCACTGTAGTTTCATTGTCATGAGATTATCTTTCATTATTTAATGGGAACTTGTACATGAGTCAGATTGCTAAATTTTGTTTAATTGTCTTTGTCTTTAATATTTTTACGGGAAGGCTACACTTGGCTCCATTTCTATTAAGTATTGTCCTTTTAAAATTTCTGTGGGAAGGTCACACTTAGCTGTGGCATCATTTCTAATAAATATTATTTTTTTTCAAAAATTTCCGTGGGGAGGTTACACTTGGCGACACCCGGTCCAGGATCGTATTTCGTGTGAATCTTTTGAAAAACAGTCAGATATCTGCTCTTATTTGCTTAAATATAATTATAATTTGGCGTAACGCTTTTACTAATTTGTGACCTTCTCTCCTTAGATCATCGGCAATTCGTTGCTCTGTTGTAATTTTGTTTGTTGCTTTTTGCATTTGTGCTTATTTGTTTTGTGAATAATTTGTGACTATTGTAAAAATGCCGCGAAAGACTATTAATAGTACGTCGCGAGGTGTAGTGAACGAATTTATCGACTTAAACAACTTGACCGATAGTACTAGTGACACGCAGTGTAATGATGACAATCCTGCGTTCACTGACATTCAATGCGTTCCAACCACTAATGATGACCTTTGTCTTAATGATGAACAAGCGAACTCAATTGTCTCCTCTGTTAATTTGACGAGAATTGACGAGGCGGGGCGCTCTATTGTAATGAGCGCTGCCCAGCTTCATACACCCGGTTTGAAAAATTCAAATAACGTACAGACAAATTTGTGTAATGAAAATGGACAGTGTACTGAAAGTACGACGGATCCATTTAATTCAGAAATAATGACCGACAGTGTACATTCGACTGGCAAACCTTTTTGTAAATCTCAGAATAACCAAATGGTTACAGAAAGCGATTCAATTCCAGATCCACCATTAAACAGCACTGAGAATAGAAATGCTAATTTTGGCTCGGATCCAATTATGGCAATACTGCTACAATTTAAGGAAGAATTCAAACAACTTAATGAAAAACAAGACAAACAGAATAAAAAATTAGACAACAATGATGTAAATCTCAGACAACTTAGTGAAGATAACAAACAACTTAGAGAACAGAACAAACAAGATAACGAAATCCTTAAACAACACTTAAATGACAAATTAGACGACAATTCCAGACAGTTAAATGAAAAATTAGATAACAATTCCAGACAGTTAAATGAAAAATTAGATAACAATTCCAGACAGTTAAGTGAACAAATTAGAGCCGTTGCCGCGCAGTGCCATGACACTAAGGAACAGTTACGCGAGGAAATTGAGGCTTGTTCAAGAAAAAGTAGCGAAGAAATTAGGTCTGTCGCTCATGAATTAAGGGAAATGCAAACAGCCACAACAGAAACACTTAGAGCGGAAATCAGTACAGTCGCTAAACAATGCTCGGAAAAGGCTACACAATTACGCGACGAATTTAAAGCAATGACAACAGAACTTTCGCGCACAATGGATGAAAAGATTGACACGAAATTCGAACAACAGAACACACAGATTAACGAACGTCTTAGTCTTCACATACAGAACAGTGATACACGTTTCCGCAAATTTATTGATGATCAAAATAAAGTCAAACGTCAAGTCATGGAAACAATCACTGCACAGAGACAAGAAGACAAACGTAAGATGTTTGCGAAAGCAAAAACATACGTAGACAACAATATTGCTACAATGTCCGATAAAATTAATACCATCGAACAGTTGAACGCGGAATTACGCGATGAAATTTCTGATCTTAAATCAAAAACAGATACACATACAGCAGATATTCAGACAGTGAGAGACAGATTTGAAGAATTAGAAATAACACAGGATTCCGATGTCGTCAAAGCTGACATTAAACAACTGAATGAAATTACACGTAAGTTGCAAAAACAGATTAATGCGTCCGATTCTAAAAACGATGATCAGGCAAAAATACTGACTGAAAAATATGATGAATTGGCCAGTCGTATTGATGCTATTGAAAGTACTAATGACAGCAAATCAGACGACACTTCACCGGTTTCATTTAATCAAACACCGGAATTTCAAAATCTACAGCAGACTATTAATGAGATAGATTCATCTAATAACACATTGCGTCGAAAACTGTCAAGTTTACAGCAGGAAGTAACAGAGTTGAAAAATATTTCGGTTAATAACGCATCACAGCAGACGCCACTTTGCGAACATTTGTCAGATTCGCGCAACGCGTGCAATTTGGGTAATCTACAAAGAGCACCCGACTTTGATTCCGAACAATCACAGTTCAACAGATTCTCTTACAACCATGAACCTGTTCCATCACACAGAGACGATAATTTCGATTACAAACATTTTCTGTCAGTGAGAAAGTTTAAAATATTTAAAAACGACAGAACACAGATTCACCCGCTAGATTGGATACAACAGTTTAGCTTTGCTTTTCCACCGACTTGGCCCGTTACGCACAAACTGGAATTTATTTGCAGCTTTTTGGAAGGCGAACCGGCAACTCGTATGAGGCCGATCGCGAGACAATGTTATTCAGTAGAGGAATTTCAGAATGCTTTTCTGTCAGCGTACTGGTCGAAGACGACACAGCGCGGAATTAAAGATCAGTTAATTAGTCTACCGAACTATGAGAACTCAAATTTTCCGAGTGTGACGCAATTCTTTGAGCACATGGTGCAACAAAACCAGTATTTAAGTGAACCCTATAGTGAATCCGCACTCATTCAACTATGTATCTCTAAATTACCACGCTCATTAAGAGTGTCACTTTTAACCGGTCAGCAAAAAGAAAACATTTCGGCATTCAGGGATCTATTGCAGCTTCTAGAAGTGCAGCAATCTGATTATTCTTTTGTAAACAAAAATTTTTCGTATAACAACCAAGGCCAACAGACGTACAGTAATTATGATCAGGGACGTAATTTCAATAGGAAAAATAACAGAGGCTTTAGGAACGACAACTACCAGAACTTTAACAGCAGGCAAAATTCTGATTATCAATATCGCCAAAATTATGGGCAACAGGAATCACATTTTGGTAACAATAGACGTTTTCCGCCACAACAACATGAAAGTCAGCCGGTTAGCGTACCTAACCAACAATGGAATGCACAAGGTCAACCAGGCTTTAATGTTTCGCCGCGTGCACGTGTAGTCCCTGATACAACAAATAGTAACGCACGGCAGCAAGGAAATAACTACGTACAGAGAAGACAGTATTTCAATTCCTATCGCAATGCACCGTATAGGAATGAGTATCACGACAGACGTAAAAACGATGAGCACAATTATCAGCGTACATATAATAACAGCCGGTCCTACCAGCAACAAAATGATCAGCAACAACATATTCTAGTAAATGAACCCGATAGTAGGTATCATCCAGAGCGTAATGCGTCTGGAAGAAGTAATAGAACTGTTCAAATTGTAGAAATGCCACAACATCATCCAGAAAATAATAACACGTCAGATAGAATCTGACTAGATACCGTACAGGACGCATCTTCCAATAACACAAGCACTAGTCTTGACACGCAAAATGTTGTTCACGAGAATGTAATTACGTTTGATGACATCAGAGACACTCTTTTGCAGGAAAAACCAGTTATTCAGAAAATCATTTCACATCCTGTTATCGAAATTAAAATTGGTTCATCGAAATTTTCAGCAGTAATTGATTCTGGTTCACCTATGTCAGTCATTAATGAGGAAACTTTTAACGAGTGTAACAAAGAGAATACGTATCCTACATTACCTTTAGGCAAAACGAAAGTAAAAGGAGCAGTATCGAGTAAAGGAGTAGACGTTAAATTACAGACGCATTTATCATTTTGTATTGGAGGTCATACTTTTCATTCAAATTTTTGGATTGTTCCCTTATTGACAACAGACGTTATTTTAGGCATGAACTTTCTGGTACAACACGACGCAGTGGTCGATTTTCAAAATTCTTATTTAATGTTGAAGGACGAAAATGTGCAATTGGCTTTAGAATTTCAGCACTCATTATCATCAGAAGAGGAAACAATTAACTGTACAGAGGTCATTTCAGTATTGCGTAACATAGACTGTAATCCCACATTGTTCACAGACACGTACGTACATAACTATAACATTCCAGACGAAACCGACTACGACGTAATGCAGATGATTTCTGATAAAGTTAAACAAAGCAGTGCAAATACAGACGACGAACGCACGCAGCTACATAAAATTCTTTTACAGCAAGCTCCAGTTTTTGACAATGTTCCTGGTACTATGTCCGGCTTTATGTATGAATTTCAAGTGAAACAGCACGATACATTTAAAGCAAAACATTATCCGATTCCATATATTCATAGAGAACAAGTTAAAAAAGAGTTGCAGGATATGCTCGATCAAGGAATTATAGAACCAGCAGTTAGTCCGTACATAAACCCGCTGCATATTGTTAAGAAAAAAGATGGGTCACTTCGCCTTGTACTTGATTCACGCCACATTAATGACATTATTATTAATGAAACAGATCGACCACAGACCTTAGAAGAACTTTTACAGAAATTTCACGGTACAGCTATTTATTCCACATTAGATCTGAAATCGGGATTTTGGCAAATTCAACTTCATCCAAATTGCAGAAAGTACACAGCATTTCTCTGTTTTGGTGATTGCTATCAGTTTTGCAAATTACCATTCGGCTTAACTATTTCCTCTGCAGCTTTTATTCGCGGTTTGAACACAATACTTCCGACAGAACTGAAAGACAGAATTACGACGTACGTAGACGACATTCTTATCGCAGAAGCTAACTGGTCTGAACACAATCTGATTCTTGAACAACTGTTGCAAACTTTTCATGCACAAGGACTTACGGTGAATCTCAGTAAATCACATTTTGGTAAAACTTCTATAAAATTTCTTGGACACGTAATTTCAGCAGAAGGCATTGCGCCTGATCCAGAAAAACTTCAAGCTCTACGTGACATTACTGTTCCCACAACGAAGAAACAATTACGCAGCTTTTTGGGCTTAATTAACTTTTTTCGTAAATTTATTCATCACTCTGCTTTAGACACGCCTAGATTATGCCAATTAACAGGTAAAAACACTATTTGGTCATGGGATAAGCAAGCACACTCTGAATTCGTGAACCTGAAACATGCTTTGTTGAATGCTCCACTTTTATCGCACCCAGATCTTACCAGAAATTTTTCTATTGCCACCGACAGTTCCAACACAGCTTTAGGCGTACACATTTTTCAGGAAATTGAAGAAGATGGTTCTACAGTAATTAAAAACATCGCATTTGCAAGCCGCATTCTGTCACCTGCTGAGCGAAATTATTCCGTCACAGAATTGGAAACGTTATGTGTTGTATGGGCTTTCACGAGATTTAGACACTTTCTTTATGGCAGACATACCACTGTTTACACAGATCACAGAGCTATACAATTCTTACTTTCGGCTAAATTTACACACGACAGGTTAAGTAGATGGAAACTTTATTTACAGGAATTTAATTTTACAATAGTTCACATTCCCGGCACACAAAATGTAATAGCAGACGCATTATCCCGTTCTCTCAGCAACAATCAGCAAGACGTAGCAACCAACTTCTGCAAAGCAAATTTCAGCATTATGTACATTCAGCAAGTTGCATTTGAAAATTTTATTTCGTCGTCATTACAGGACATAGCAAAAGAGCAAAGTAAAGACAATGTGTGGAAAGAAATTAAACACCTTTGGCACGATAAGAATAATGTTACGATTAGGAACCACTACACTGTACGCAATGACATTCTGTTTCGCCGCTCTCATCCAGACAGCAACAATTGGTTATTATGCATTCCTGACGAACTGGTTAACAAATTAATCTGGTACACGCATTTAAGCTACGCACATTACGGAGCAAGAAAATGTTTTCTTATACTGAGACAGAACTGTTATTTTTCGAACATGGAAAAACGTATACGACGAGTTTTAGCGTCATGTAAAATTTGCCAGAAAGCTAAGTCTGACACCACTTCACATATTCCTCCATTATACCCCATTGTACCTGTTAAATTAAGACATATGGCCGCAGTAGACATTTTTGGTCCAATTCCGAGAACTAATAGAGGTTTTTGCTACATCTTTGTCGCTGTTGAACTCACTTCAAAATTTGTTACCTTCACTCCGTTACGCAAAGCTACTGCTAAAACTGTTTCGAAAGCATTTGTAAAGCATTTTTTATTTCATGTAGGGCATGTGATGAAAGTAATTTCTGACAATGGATCACAATTTCGTTCTGCTATATGGACACGTATGTTACGAGCTAGAAACATTTCTCCGATTTATATATCCAAGTACCACGCTTCTTCGAACCCTTGTGAACGACTAATGAAAGAAATTGGTAAACTGTGTAGAATATATTGCCACAAAAGACATGTTAATTGGGACACACACATACACTCATTCCAAGATGTAATTAATTCCATTCCAAATGAATCCACTATGCTATCTCCGTCTGTTATACTGAAAAACGTTGAACCACCAAACAAAATTAAAGAATTAGTAACATTTCCTACATCTCGTCGATTACGACACCACGAAATAATTGACATTGCGCTGAACAACATCAAACGTGCCGCAGAGCGCCGGAGAAGACAGCAAAAACAGGTTTGTAGACACCGAGATTTTCACGTTGGACAGAAGATATTAGTACGTACACACTATTTATCCAGCAAATTAAAAGGTAAGTGCAGTAAATTTGAACTTCTATACGCAGGTCCATATCGGATTCGCAGCATTCCTCACCCCAATGTTGTACACGTCGAAACTCTGAGAACCAGAAAATCGAAAGGCAACCATCATGTGTCAAACATTAAACCCTTTATCGAATGAAACCACTTTACGATGTAACATGCTATGAGGCCGTTTACACATTTTATGACCACTTATGCAATTATATTCACATGACTAATTACTGATGATTATCGTATTTTTTCTTGGCAAGTGCCCGGCAAGGTAAGGTTAGTAGGTCGCTTTTCTTGTCGTTACACACTAGACCGTGCATTTTTTCAGATGAACTTACGCATTTTATGAATAATTATGCAATTCTCTATAATGACGCATTAATTTTATCAAATTCTCTCTCCATTGAAGTCTTTAATTATCGCTTCTATTAACTACACTACATATAAGCTGAACACAACGAATGTCACATTTTGTCTTTCTTATGTATGTACGATTGTTTTCATGTTTTGTTTGTATGCACTGTGAACTAGTTAAGGTATAACACACACCATTTGACTTTGACATTTTGCCTTGTGATATCTCAACATCGTGACTGTTTTACATTTTCCTTTTTTGCTGCTGCATTGTGATATTCTCTGTACACTTTTTGCCTTTAAACACTGTCTGTGCTTTGAGATATTACGTTTTCTGTCATGTTATGTTGTATGCTTAATTGAGTCACCATTAACCAGTCACTATTTAATGGGTATATGATTTAAATGCAAGACATTAATCTTTGTTCATCAATTTCAGAAATAAATGATGCGTAAAGGAAATGAATTAAACAGAAGTGGGAATTTCACCTACGGAATAAACGAAAGAAGATGCAATAAGCTAATGAGGACGAGTAAATGGATCAGAATTAACAAGCATTAACAAGAACATACTATACACATCGCAGAATAGCAGTCTTAACTAATTTTTTCTTTCAGAATACAAAGCGATTGATGCAAGCTGTCAGACAGAACTACACATTTTAGTTTTAAGTGATGAAATATGCTAGGGATTAGGAATAGTTGTGTGATGAATAATGAAATGATTTTTGCAGATGATAATGAATGCTGATAATGAACAATGATGAAGAATATGGTACTATGAATAATGAAGTTTTTTGTTTACAGGTGATGATAATGATGGAGTTATGATGATATGAATAATGAAGTTTTTCTTTACAGATGAGGATAATGTTGAAGTTATGTATTTATGCTATGTAGTTATTTAAGTATTTGTTGCAGTTTACTTTGACAGCAGGTGTTATATTGCGTAGTAGGATGACTGAAGGTTTTGGAAAGGACAGCTATGGAACACATTTTTTATACACATTTCACTACCTGTTAATTCGAAGTTCACTACTTTTCAGCATAGTCTGCGTTTCTTCTTTCAGCTCAATAATCCATATTGTATTTTTCTTTCAGGAGAAGCTTTTTATGATACTTACTAAACTTGTTACTTATTATACCTGTTCTAGTACTTGCATTTTTCTTACCCACTTGTGTCTATCATTTATAAATGTGATAACCTTGCTACAGCTGACTCATGACGAATGACGTTACACAATCTTTTCATTTATAGGAACAACCTAGAAGCAATTTTTTCTTATTTCTTCTTGCTTTCCCTTATAATTACCCAAAGCAATGCATTGCTAGCAGAAAAAACAAAATGTATTAACAGTCCCAGATAATGTCACTAGTTTATGATAATTCTGAATAACACTGATCAGCTCTGAATAGTATGTCACTTGAATAATGACTTCTTAATGATACCAAAACATAATTGCCACTATCTATTGTAATGAGAGTACTTATTATGCCCATGCTTATTAATGCTACTAATGTTTTATACTATTCAATACTTGCTGGCCACTGAGTGCCCATAATTAATGTAATTACTTATTATGCCCATGCTTATTAATGCTATGACTGTAATTAACTGATTTTTCTAATAATGATTTCTTAATGATATGAAGAATACTGAATGATGAATAATGTTTTATACTATTCAATACTTGCTGGCCACTGAGTGCCCATAATTAATGTAATTACTTATTATGCCCATGCTTATTAATGCTATGACTGTAATTAACTGATTTTTCTAATAATGATTTCTTAATGATATGAAGAATACTGAATGATGAATAATGTTTTATACTATTCAATACTTGCTGGCCACTGAGTGCCCATAATTAATGTAACTTATAATGCCCATGCTTATTAATGCTATAATTGTAATTAACTGATTTTTAATAATGACTTGTTAATTCGATAATTGATGGCCACTGAGTGCCAATAATTAGTGTCACTTAATGAATTATGTATTATTTGTCATTAATTAGCTACTGTATTCAATTCTGACTTCATGTTTTTAATAATAGGCCACTGAGTGCCAATAATTATTTGTAAATATGTCATTTGAATGAGGAAAAATGTTTTGTAATACTCAATACTTGATGGCGATTGATTACCACTCTTGTCTTTAAATTAATTAATGAACATTTTTCTGTAATACTACATTCATGGTACAGAAATGTTCAATGACTAGAGTATGGATACCGCAAACTACTTATGTAATCACTAATCAAGACTTGTGTGTTAGTTAATGTCCTTCACCTTCTGACCTAACTACCTGAAATTATTGTAACATCCATTTGTCTTGTCCATCCTCATTATCATGGAGCACTATATTTGGTTTTTGCACTAATTCTACGTTGGTGTGCCGCCTCTTAAAAGCGTGGTGTTGACACGACATGCTGTCCACCACTGTAGGCGAAGAAACTACTTATGTAATCACTCATCAAGACTTTGTTATGGAGCACTGTGTGCCGCCTCTTAAGAGCGTGGTGTTGACACGACATGCTGTCCACCACCGTAAGCGATGAAGACGTTATTCTGGTCCCACTGTTTGGTGTACCTGGTATACTGCCAAATGATAGTATGGAATACTACTACGACGTTTCACTGTCTTGATACGCTGATAAATACTTCTGGGAACGGAACTGCAGATTGTATCACTTAGTTGTGATTCTGTGGAAAGATATGGACTTTCAGTGCAGCTATGTGCAAACTAAAGTGCTACAACCATGATGCAATCCTTCCTTTCCTATCCTAATAGTGAAAATCATTTTTTTACTAACACCATTTATGTTCATGGCCTATACATTTTTTCTCGATTTGTTGAACTCTAGTGCGAGTACACTTGTGTCACTTGTCGACATGATTTTTGCCATTTGTTGTCAAAATACTAAAGACATTTTCGATTTGTTTTGAAGTGCAGTATGTGTGCACTCTTGTCATCTATATTGTATATACTTTTTGTGATTTGATGATTTTTTCTACTCTTGCGTTTATTTGTTATAAAAATGTTCAAAAGTTTTCAGTGCATGTGCACTTATGTGAATATGTTTTCAACTGAACTACAGTGCCTGTGCACTCTTCTCAATTTTCGATATGATTTGTGTTCATTCTGTATACCTTTTATGATTTATGTCATTTGTTACTCTTGTATATACATTTCGTCTTTTACTGATATGTTCTCCACTGCAGTGCATGTGCACTCATGACACTTGTCAACATGATTTTTTTTTGCCTGTTATGAAACTGCTAAAGAATTTTTCAGTGTGTACACTTTGTTATCTGTCAAATAATTTGTATATACATTTTTCCTGATTTGTTTTGTACTTATATTTTGTCTTGTCTGTAATGTTTTGTAATTGGTGCATGCGCACAACATTTAATTCATGTATTACATCCAAATATTTTGTAAATGTTAATTAATTAAAGGAAAAATTTGTTACGATGGCAAGTCCAAATGACTCACCATCGCTGCCAAATTTTTGCCCCCCCAGTGGAGGGTTATGAAACACGTATGTTGTGCGGCAGCGATGCTGAGACATTGTAGAATCTCTGACCAGAGCAGTTGCGCTCGACTCGCAGTAGCGAGCAGTCAGTCAGTCTGCAGTAGTCAGTCCTCAGTAGTGCTTGGAGTCGGTTGCTAGCAGTAGCGGAGAGCAGTCGGCGGGGCTCGGCATCGCAATGGTCGAGATTCAGGACGAGGTATAATTTATTTAAATAAATAATCATGCAGCTTTGCGCTCATCAGATAATGTAACGAACACTCATTGTAATTTAACTTTCAAAAATCGCCCCCAATAATAATTTTGATTTAAAAGTAATTTTAGAGACAATCATTCAAATTTCCTTCCATTTCCTTTTAACAAAGATTTTCAAAAGGTACTTCCAATGCTTTTCGTGCAAGCGCCAGAGAACAATAAGAGCAGAATTTTGACATGCAGTTTTAATAAGGTAAGAAATTTATTCTGAATTCGCACAGGGCAAACACCGACATTTCGGTTTAATTGAGTTTTGGTTATCACTGTAGTTTCATTGTCATGAGATTATCTTTCATTATTTAATGGGAACTTGTACATGAGTCAGATTGCTAAATTTTGTTTAATTGTCTTTGTCTTTAATATTTTTACGGGAAGGCTACACTTGGCTCCATTTCTATTAAGTATTGTCCTTTTAAAATTTCTGTGGGAAGGTCACACTTAGCTGTGGCATCATTTCTAATAAATATTATTTTTTTTCAAAAATTTCCGTGGGGAGGTTACACCACAAATTGGCTATTATGAGTGACTACGATTGCACGTCAGTGTTGAAACTAGAACTGGATATTAGCTCAGGGTTGGCAGTGCTTTGTACCAAACAAGTGTCAATGCATCGAAGTTTTCACGCACAAACTACTTTTCAATTATTCGCTCAGTTAACCCGGTACTGAAAAACTGTCGCAGTCGTTGGATTTGTATAATGCTACTGTTCTACTAGTCTTACTAGTAGAAACTTTTTCATTTTGAACAGGGAAGGCGTGTGCATAGGACAGCAGAAGAAGAAAAAGGTAAAAGCCGCACCCTCATGTGGTAGTTATGCTGATGGTCTTCTGTGACTTTGAAGTCACGGCGCAGTGTTCAGTTCTGAAGCGTATTTTACTGCCGTCGGGAATGTGAAAAAACGAATTTAGCACGTTCGTCGCCATAAAAATGCAAACGAAAACTTCCTCTCCATGATAACGTCAGGTCTCACTCGAGTCTCCGCACCCGAGAGGAGCCCACAAAACGTCACTGGACTGCTCTTCGTGATCCACCTACCGCCCGGATCTCGCACCTTCCCGTGTTGGACTCTCGAACAAAACGAAACTGCTTTCAGAAAAAAAGTGTTGTATATAGCGGCAGTTGTCTTTGCAGGACTTCATACATATATATGATGATCAGTGTTGATGAACGGCCTCTTTACGTGTTTACTACAGCAGTATAATGTCTTGGGGGTCAATCTGTTTTCCGATCAGTTTCCAAAGGACCTTTCACACGCACCCACCAGACGACCGACTGACAAATTGGACGTGTGTAGGTGCTTTGGACAACCGATCTACCAACTTTCCTTGTTGTTCAGTACGCTGAATACGAACACCCGACAGACGATGCCTTTACTCCCGCCATTTCACCCAGACCCTACAACCACTTCACCTTTGTCGCGCCAACTGCCCGACAACAGTTGGTCTTCTGTCAGTACGCCCAAAAGTAAAGGCTGATCTAATATACATGACAGAGAGGGAAGCGGGCGAAATCTTAATGACAGAGTTTCTGGAGAAATTTAAAGAGTGCAGATGTTTGTGGGACTGGTTGTGCGAGGAGTATTACAATAAATATGCTAGAAATGAAGTACTTGTTTTTCTTTTTAATGCATCTGTAATGGTTTCATGTGGCACACAGAGTAAAAGGTATGTATTTTATGAATTAGCTGTTACCTACAGCTAGATTCACACATCAGTAGCTTCGTTGTGATGACCGGTGGTAAGTAAGTTAACGTACACTACTGGCCATTATAATTGCTACACCAAGAAGAAATGCAGATGATAAACGGGTATTCATTGGACAAATATATTATACTAGAACTGACATGTGATTACATTTTCACGCAATTTGGGTGCATAGACCTAAGAAATCTGTACCCAGAACAACCACCTCAGGCCATAATAACGGCCTTGATACGCCTGGTCATTGAGTCAAACAGAGCTTGGATGGCGTGTACAGGTACAGCTGCCCATGCAGCTTAAACACGATACCACAGTTCATCAAGAGTAGTGACTGGCGTATTGTGACGAGCAAGTTGCTCGGCCACCATTGACCAGACGTTTTCAGTTGGTGAGAAACCTGGACAATATACTGGCCAGGGCAGCAGTCGAACATTTTCTGTATCCAGAAAGGCCTTATAGGACCTGCAACATGCGGTCGTGCATTATCCTGCTGAAATGTAGGGTTTCGCACGGATCGAATGAAAGGTAGAAAAAAATGGTTCAAATGTCTCTGAGCACTATGGCACTTAACATCTGTGGTCATCAGTCCCCTAGAACTTCGAACTACTTAAACCTAACTAACCTAAGGACATCACACACATCCATGCCCGAGGCAGCATTCGAACCTGCGACCGTAGCGGCCACTCGGTTTCAGACTGTAGCGCCTATAACCGCACGGCCACAACGGCCGGCAATGAAAGGTAGAGCCACGGGTCGTAACACATCTGAAATGTAATGTCCACTGTTCAAAGTGCCGTCAATACGAACAAGAGGTGACCGAGACGTGTAACCAATGGTACCCCATACCATCACGCCGGGTGATACGCCAGTATGGCGATGACGAATACACGCTTCCAGTGTGCGTTCACTTCGATGTCGCCGAACACGACATGATGCATTAAACGTTTTGCCATTCGTGCACCCAGGTTCGTCGTTGAGTACATCATCGCAGGGGCTTCTGTCTGTGATGCAGCGTCATGGGTAGCCCCAGCCATGGTCTCCGAGCTGATAGTCAATGCTGCTGCAAACGTGGTTGTTGTCTTACAAACGTCCCTAACTGTTGACTCATGGATCGAGACGTGGCTGCACGATCCGTTACAGCCATCCGGATAAGATGCCTGTCATCTCGACTGCTAGTGTTCAAGGCCGTTAGGATCCGGCACGGCGTTCCGTATTACCCTCCTAAAGCCACCGATTCCATATTCTGGTAACAGTCATTGGATCTCGACCAACGCGAGCAGCAATGTCGCGATACGATAAACCGCAATCGCGACAGGCTATAATCCGACCTTTATCAAAGTCGGAAACGTGATGGTACGCATTTCTCCTCGTTACACGAGGCATCACAACAACGTTTCACAAGGTAACGCCGGTGAACTGCTGTTTGTGTATGAGAAATTGGTTGGAAACTTTCCTCACGTCAGCACGTTGTAGGTGTCGCCACCGCCACCAACCTTGTGTGAATGCTCTGAAAAGCTAATCATTTTCATATGACAGCATCTTCTTCCTGTGGGTTAAATTTCGTGTCTGTAGCATGTCATATTCGTGGTGCAGCAATTTTAATGGCCAGCAGTGTATGTGCAATATCGTTAGCTGCTCCCACGTGACTACCTGTTCGGGTAAGCACAGCACGAAGCGGAGGTTGCCCCCCTCCTGCATCCCCTTCAGCAAACACAGCTGTTGTATTAGCTGTACATTATACGGTGTGTACATCCAACAAAATATTTAATAATTTTTAACATGGTTTATATTCATTGATGAAAAAAGAGTGCTCTGTCTTCTACATCACCCTTTCAGGTCTCAACTTTACTTTTTTTATCAGTTTCTAAAGTACCCTCCATTCTTCCTCAGATTTCAAGCTATATCCATACCAGATTTAATAGAAAAGGTTCAGAGGTTTAGTCATGAAAATGTAAGGGAGTCACTTTTGCATGCATTATATTACAGTATGGAAGTATGGATGAAACACTTTGGGCGTTGTGTGAACATTGTATTCATTATGTTGAATCGTATTACGTAGGACACATTACTCAAAAAATGCATTTTCACAAATACTATGAAATTCAAAAGTTTAATAATAAATAGCTTTTTCAAAGAATAAACATGTTTTCCTAATATGCATAATATTATTCAGATCAATACATATCTTGTTCTACACACTTTCTAAAGTGCCGTATGTTCTTCCTCAGCGTTCCGGCTAATTTCACATCAGATTTCATCAAAATCGGTTGTGTGGTTTAGTCCTGAAAGGGTAACACATACTTTTGCCTTTATAAAATTTCAAATTACGACTTTTTTTTCTCTGCTCGTTTTAATGAACGAAAGTCTTTATGTTGCCCCAAGCTACGCTCACATTACCTGTGAAAACGCCATGGAAATTCGTCAAGTAGTTTTTGAAATTAGCGTGTTCGAACACACAAAACGATGGTTGTGCTGTTTTATAATTAGTGTAGCCGAAAGTCCGTCGACATTCTGTATTTCCACTTCTAGGTTATCACACATGTAGTTTAAAAACCGAAGTACGGACGGATTAGATCTGAGATTTCATTTCCGACATGTATCGCATGTTGTTGTTGTTGTGGTCTTCAGTCCTGAGACTGGTTTGATGCAGCTCTCCATGCTACTCTATCCTGTGCAAGCTGCTTCATCTCCCAGTACGTACTGCAGCCTACATCCTTATGAATCTGTTTATTCATCTCTTGGTCTCCCTCTACGATTCTTACCCTCCACGCTGCCCTCCAATACTAAATTGGTGATCCCTTGATGCCTCAGAACATGTCCTACCAACCGATCCCTTCTTCTTGTCAAGTTATGCCACAAACTCCTCTTCTCCCCAATCCCATTCAATACTTCCTCATTAGTTACGTGATCTACCCATCTAATCTTCAGCATTCTTCTGTAGCACCACATTTCAAAGGCTTCTATTCTCTTCTTGTCCAAACTATTTATCGTCCATGTTTCACTTCCATACATGGCTACACTCCATACAAATACTTTCAGAAACCACTTCCTGACATTTAAATCTATACTCGATGTTAACAAATTTCTGTTCTTCAGAAACGTTTTTCCTGGCCATTGCCAGTCTACATTTAATATCTTCTCTACTTCGACCATCATCAGTTACTTTGCTCCCCAAATAGCAAAACTCCTTTACTACTTTAAGTGTCTCATTTCCTAATCTAATTCCCTCAGCATCGCCCAACTTAATTCGATTACATTCCATTATCCTCGTTTTGCTTTTGTTGATGTTCATCTTATATCCTCCCTTCAAGACACTGTCCATTCCGTTCAACTGCTCTAACATGTCCTTTGCTGTCTCTGACAGAATTACAATGTCATCGGCGAACCTTAAAGTTTTTATTTCTTCTCCATGGATTTTAATACCTACTCCGAATTTTTCTTTTGTTTCTTTTACTGCTTGCTCAATATACAGATTTGAATAAAATCGGGGAGAGGCTACAACCCTGTCTCACCCCCTTCCCAACCACTGCTTCCCTTTCGTGTCCGTCGACTCTTATAACTGCCATCTGGTTTCTGTACAAACTGTAAATAGCCTTTCGCTCCCTGTATTTTTCCCCTGCCACCTTCAGAATTTGAAAGAGATTATTCCAGTCCACATTGTCAAACGCTTTCTCCAAGTCTACAAATGCTAGAAACGTAGTTTTGCTTTTTCTTAATCTAGCTTCTAAGATAAATCGTAGGGTCAGTATTGCCTCACGTATTCCTATATTTCTACGGAATCCAAACTGATCTTCCCCGAGGTCGGCTTCTACCAGTTTTTCCATTCGCCTGTAAAGAATTCGCGTTAGTATTTTGCAGCCGTGACCTATTAAACTGATAATTCGTAACTTTCACATCTGTCAACGCCTGATTTCTTTGGGATTGGAATTATTATATTCTTCTTGAAGTCTGAGGGTATATGTATAGCATATAAAACCTAAAATCCAAAATACAAACAGTCAATAGTTATAAAATACTCACCAAGCCTTCTTCTATTAAAAGGAAAGAGTTGGTCCCTTTTTACAGTTCTACCAGTTGCTAAATGCTTGATTTCTTTCGTTATTAGATGATGTGAGCCACCACCATTTGTACTCTCCCTTCTTCTAATTTAAATGAGTTTTTAATCTTACAAGGGACATCTTTTATCCTACACACATAAATAAATTATTAAAATTGAAGTTAACATCTTTTGTTTCATTTATTTTGTTTTACCATGATGTATTTCCTCGGGCAACTATAAGTCACGTTGCAAGTTTCAGGAATCATTTTATATTCTTTTTTGGGAGAGGGGCCGGGGGACGGAGGAAGGTATGCACTTAATATGAATATAAATGTGCACTGAATATGTATGAGGTCCTCGTAACTTCAGCCAGTGGAAAGAACCCGTGATGAGATAACAGCTTCTCATCAGAGCTTATAGCTTCTCTTATGACTGTATCCTTTTTTTTTTTATTATTAAGAATGGTTTGGTGATGTTCAGCAGCTCCGAAAATTAGGCTTCAACAATTCTCAGTTAGTTCCGAGCTGTTTAAGTAACAGAGTGTGAGCGAATTTCTTTCTCTGCATTACACACTTGTAGGCACACCGCTTCCTCTGGGCGTTTTTGGGCACTGTTACCTGTAAACAACAAACGCAAATTCCAGTTTTTATTTCGTGTAAAGCCTAGCGCATTTTCGTCGAACATAATGTCAGTGAACGTACTATAAACAGTTGACGATCAGCGATAGGAAGAGAGAGGCGCTGTAATCGCTGCGTAATGTCGGTTAGAAAGTATGTAGGCTGCACACGAAGTCGGTCGTTCTGTCGGTTGGGAAGTGCGTGTGTAAGACCTTCAAGCTTCCCGGGTTGCAAACCACAAGGGTCGTCTTGTTTGAAAGGGTGTTCGCTATTCGGTGCTGTATTGTTTCGGTTGCTAGTTTGTGGAGCCGTGCTTGGTGAGAAGACTGTCTGGTGGCCAGCTGTGCTGGTATGGAGGTTGTACAATGTATACGGAACGAGTGAGACTATTTAAATTACATTCCGTGGCGTGGTGACGCTTAGATAGCTGAAGTGGTTGGGTTACAATGAAATCGCTTGGTCGCGGTTACTCCGTGACTAGGAACGTGGCGGTGTGCTTCTACGTTGTATAATCGAAACTAGCACGTTGCTGATGCATGACTGAACGGAAGCTGGTTATAAAACATTATATTTTCTTTTCACTTCGTCGTTTTGTAAATCCGAAGTTATCACATTCTCCTGAATTATGAAATAGCGTTTGTTTTTTTCAAAATCGTGAACTGAAACGCGATGTTTCAATTACCTGTCATGAATCTAAATTTTGTACCTGTTGTTTTGAGTACTAGCTGGCGATTGTAAATCACTTCCGTTTTATCAGTAACGATACAGTCGATTAGAAATCAGTCTGCTTGTTTCGGAACTATTACAATGTATACCTCATTAGTCTTCGTTATTAACACAAAATATGGTGTCAGGTTGCACGGCCGCATCTTCTTGTATGTTGTGGATTTGCTTCACGACCCATGAGTAATGTCGTCCATCAGAATTCATATATGGCGGTGCAGCCACAAGGCATTAGTAATAAGTAGTTTTTCTTTGCATGCCGTAGGTTTAAGGTGCAAATAAGGTAGATCGACGGGTACTGTTTCCTCGATTGCTGTTTCTTAATTATAGCGCGGGGTGATCTAGTATATTACTATGATGTTACGTAAAAATTTCAGAATTTATATGTTCTTTCAGATGGTTTAATTATTATTTACATTTAAAGCCTAAATCGTTCCAGGCAAATGCCGGGATGGTTCCTTTGAAAGGGCACGGCCGACTTCCTTCCCCAACCTTCCTTAATCCGATGAGACCGCTGACCTCGCTGTTTGGTCTCTTCCTCCAAACAACGCAACCCCAACATTTAAAGCCAATGATTACAAAACTGAGAGACGCAAATGGCCGCTATAAGCAGACAGCTAGGACTTGTTCAACGTAGTTCACTGCCTTTATGAGTCGTTGCTCACTGAATAGCAGCATCTTAGTTGCGTGGGATTATGTAAGTGCGTGTGTATGTGTGAGTCTTTCCATTAAACTTAATAGGTCAGACAGCGATTACAAATTATTTTCTGTGGCTTAGCAATTATACTTATTGCACAGCTTTGAGGTTTCAGGGCTTACCTATTACTACTCATGGAAGTAGTCACCGTTTTGTATCACAACACAACTTTTTTACAGCCAAACCACTTTGCACAGATTCCAGAACTCCAAGGCCGGATCTGTTTTTTGAAACTAATCAATGAGTTACGTTCTATGTGGTCCTATTAGTCTCAAGATATAAATGGAAACAAATGAAAACAAGACAGATGAAAAAAGTAAGCTGTTCATTATTTCAAAAGTAATCGCGGTTGCTATTAATACATTTATAGCACTGTAAGACAAGAGATTCAATGCCTTCGTGGAAAAATGTTCGCAGTTGCCTACAGAACCATAATTGTAACCCGACGTGCACCACTTCGTCCGACACAGATTGCCTGCAACAAATGTATTTCTTCAGGATTCCAAACACACGGAAATCGCATAACGAGAGATCGTGAATGTATGGAGGATGTGTAAGAGCTTCCCAGCGAAACTTCTACAGCACAGTCGTAAAACGTGTTTACGCCCGCATGTTGCCTAGGTTCTTTCGACTTCGCTGCAGAAGTTTCGCTGAGGAAGTTCGCATAATTGAGCTATGTGTGTGTTTACAACAAAATAACGTCAATTTTCTACCCCACAGCAATCAATGTACGCACATGACGTTTAACGCTGGCTTCGATACGTACGAGGTGCATTCGAGTTCTAAGCCCTCCGATTTTTTTTCTCCGGACTGGAAAGAGATAGAAACATCTGCATTGTTTTAAAATGAGGCCGCGTTCATTCTCAATATGTCCCAGAGATGGCAGCACCGTACGGCAGATGGAATTTTACCGCCAGCGGCGAGAATGAGAACTGTTTTAAATACTTAAAATGGCGTCGTTTTCCTTACTTGAACAGCGTGCAATCATTCGTTTTCTGAATTTGCGTGGTGTGAAACCAATTGAAATTCATCGACAGTTGAAGGAGACATGTGGTGATGGAGTTATGGATGTGTCGAAAGTGCGTTCGTGGGTGCGACAGTTTAATGAAGGCAGAACATCGTGTGACAACAAACCGAAACAACCTCAGGCTCGCACAAGTTTGGAAGGACTGGCAGAAGTAAAGCTGTGAGTACTGGGCGTGAGTCGTGCTTCGGTAGCTCAGATGGTAGAGCACTTGCCCGCGAAAGGCAAAGGTCCCGAGTTCGAGTCTCGGTCGGGCACACAGTTTTAATCTGCCAGGAAGTTTCATATCAGCGCACCCTCCGCTGCAGAGTGAAAATCTCATTCTGGAAACATCCCCCAGGCTGTGGCTAAGCCATGTCTCCGCTATATCCTTTCTTTCAGGAGTGCTAGTTCTGCAAGGTTCGCAGAAGAGCTTCTGTAAAGTTTGGAAGGTAGGAGACGAGATACTGGCAGAAGTAAAGCTGTGAGTACCGGGCGTGAGTCGTGCTTCGGTAGCTCAGATGGTAGAGCACTTGCCCGCGAAAGGCAAAGGTCCCGAGTTCGAGTCTCGGTCGGGCACACAGTTTTAATCTGCCAGGAAGTTTCAAATCAATGACGATTTGCAGAAAATAAATGCGTGGTGTAATGACTGGCAGTTATCTCTCAATATTAGTAAGTGTAACCTACTGCGTATAACAAGGCGAAAATCCCCTTTAATGTACGAGTACAAAATAAATAGCGTCTTTGGAAGCGGTAACATCCGTCAAGTATCTGGGTGTGACTATTCGAAATGATCTCCAATGGAATGATCAGATTACAAAAGTAACGGGCGGTCGGAGTGGCCGAGCGGCTCTAGGCGCTTCAGTCTGGAACCGCGCGACCGCTACGTTCGCAGGTTTGAATCTTGCCTTGGGCATGGATGTGTGTGATGTCCTTAGGTTAGTTAGGTTTAAGTAGTTCTAAGTTCTATGGGATTGATGACCACAGATGTTAAGTCCCATAGTGCTCAGAGCCATTTGAATCATTTTGAACCAAAAGTAACGGGCTAGGCGAACTCTATAGATTTCGGTTTATTGGTAGAATCCTGAAGCGATGCAGTCCTTCAACAAAGCAAACAGCTTACAATACGTTAGTTCGTCCAGTCTTAGAGTATTGTTCGTTTGTATGGGGCCCTTACGAGTTGCGTCTGATTCAAGAGATTGAGAACGTCCAAAGAAGAGCGGCAAGATTCGTGACTGTTACATTTAGCCATCGTGAGAGCGTTACAAATCTCATAGTTTGAAGTGGGACGCGCTTGCAGATAGACGACGCGCTAAGCGGAAGGGGATATTCACTAAATTCCGAAATCCGATCTTCGCCGAGGATGTAGAGCACATATTATTACCACCAACTTTCAAATCGCGCAATGATCACCATTCAAAGATAAGGGAAATTAGAGCTCGTATTGAGGCGCTCAGACAGTGGTTTTTCCCTCGGCGATCCGCGAGTGAAAAAGACGCGGGGAAATATGACTTTGGCGCGAATTGTGCCCTCCGCCACACACCGCTTGGTGGCTAGCAGAGTATATATGTAGATAGAGATCCACATCTACATCTACATCTACATATATACTCTGCTAGCCACCAAGCGGATTAATTTATGTGACGTCCAAGAGGTCATGATCATTGGCTTTCGCGCCAAGGTAGGAAGCATTTCGCAAACGGCTAAGTTTGTGATCAGTTTGCACGCAACCAAGTTTAAAATATACCGTGCATGGCAAACTGGTGCTATCCAAAACCGGCGCCGAGGCCACTGTGGTGCACCACGGGACACAGACGACAAGTATGAACGGCGACTGCGGAGATGTGCAACTGACCACCCAGATGAACCAAGCGGCTTCCTACATTCTATCTTCAACGACCGTTCAGTGAACGTTGCTGCGTATGGGCAGCAGGCCTGTTTCATGCAGCCATGCTGACTGCTGTTCGTCGGCGAGGAAGGCTCGAACTGGCACGTCAGTACTGCAACTGGACGTCCACTGTTTGGGGGCAGGCGGCCTTTTCAGATGAACCACGTTTTATCCTCCATCAAACAGATGACTGTTGACGTGTACGGTGTGACACGCATTGAAGCAAACACCTTGCAAGGGTGCAGGCCGGAGGAGGGACTGTCACAGTCTGCGGAATGTTTTTGTGCGATTCTCTGGGGCTCTCGTCATTCTGGAAGGTACAGTGGATCAATATAAGTATGCATCTATTCTTGGGAATCATTTCCACCCTTACATGCAGTTTGTTTTTCCTCAGCATAAAGTTGTCTATTCAAATTTCGCGCCGGGCATTAGTAGCACACTTAGAAAATATTGTGGGGAAGGCTAACCAAAGACTGCGTTTTATTGGCAGGACACTTAGAAAATGTAACAGATCTACTAAGGAAACTGCCTGCTCTATGCTTGTCCGTCCTCTTTTAGAATACTGCTGCACGGTGTGGGATTCTTACCAAATAGAACTGACGGAGCACATCGAAAAAGTTGAAAGAAGGGCAGCACGTTTTGCATTATCGCGGAATATGGGAGTGAGTGTCACGGAAATGATACAAGATGTGGGCTGGACATCATTAAAAGAAAGGTGTTTTTCGTTGCGACGGAATCGTTTCACGAAATATCAATCACCAAATTTTTTGCTGACACCGACCTACATATGGAGAAACGATCACCACGATAAAATAAGGGAAATCGGAGCTGGTACGGAAAGATATTGGTGTTCCTTCTTTCCGCGCACTATACGAAATTGTAATAACAGAGAATTGTAAAGTTGGTTCAATGAATCCTCTGCCAGGCGCTTAAATGTGATTTGCAAAGTATCCACGTAGATGTATGTGTAAATGTAGATACACATCAGGTTTGCTTTAAATACTCGCTGTAACGGTCGCGACCATTTTTTATCTTTGAGATCATAGTGAGCAGATGTTAGTCAAGAATGCCTTTAAGGCGACAAAGACGCCATTACCAACACCTCACTGAGTTTGAACGAGGTAGTATAACAGAAATACGATAAGCTGGACGTTTCTTTGCAATACTGGAGAAAGATTTGGCAGAAATGTAGCCACTGTACATGACTGCCGGCAACCGTGGTCACGAGAATATACAGTCGCAAGAAGACCAGGCCCTGGAGGCCACATGGCACTACCGAGAGGGAAGACCACCGTGTTCGGCGTATGGCTGTGGCGCACCGTACTGCATCTGCAGCAACAGTTGGCACCACTGCTACACAAAGAACTGTTACAAATCGGTTACTTCAAGGACAGCTCCAAGCCTGACGCCCTGTAGCTGCACTGGACTTACCCCAAACCATAGCCATTTGCAACTTCAGTGGTGTCAAGCGAGAGCTTATAGGAGGGCGTGATGCAGGTCTGTTGTGTTTTCCGATGAAAGCTAGTTCTCTTTCAGAGCCAGTGATTGCCGTGTGTTGATTAGGAGAGGCCAGTTGAGGGCCTGCAACCAACCTGTCTCCGTGCTCTTTTTCGAAGAGAATCACACCAAGAATATCACTCCACTTTTTGGATTCACTATGTTTTTCATGCACGCATCTCTTCAGAAACTTACCGAGACAATGCATCAGGAGGTAATGGGTACCAGCAGAGTAGGATATCCTGATAATGAAAGGATTCAGCTTGTGGTGAAGACTATGAATATGAATGCTTAGATTCAATAGAGATGTTCCATGAAATCACGCTACCTGACATAACCGCATTTTCCAGAAAACTGCCCGCATCTCGTGGTCGTGCGGTAGCGTTCTCGCTTCCCACGCCCGGGTTCCCGGGTTCGATTCCCGGCGGGGTCAGGGATTTTCTCTGCCTCGAGATGGCTGGGTGTTGTGTGATGTCCTTAGGTTAGTTAGGTTTAAGTAGTTCTAAGTTCTAGGGGACTGATGACCATAGATGTTAAGTCCCATAGTGCTCAGAGCCATTTGAACCATTTGAACCATCCAGAAAACTAGTAGGCACTGTTATAACGGATGTGGAGTATGAGCATGTGGTGAATGTTTGGCCGGAGTTACACATCCCTGATTTAGGAGAATATGCAAGATTATACATGAACAACGACGTCCAGTTGCTCGTGGACATTTTCGAGAAACTCCAGAATGTATGCCTAGGCACGTACTACCTGGATCCTGCCTTCTATTTCAGACTTGTCAGCCTCTAACTCTTGACTGATGTAGGCATGCTGCTCTTCTTCAAACGGGGAATTCGCAGGGGACTTTGCCAATTTGTGCACGGGTCAGCGTAGCAAATACACTCCTGGAAATGGAAAAAAGAACACATTGACACCGGTGTGTCAGACCCACCATACTTGCTCCGGACACTGCGAGAGGGCTGTTCAAGCAATGATCACACGCACGGCACAGCGGACACACCAGGAACCGCGGTGTTGGCCGTCGAATGGCGCTAGCTGCGCAGCATTTGTGCACCGCCGCCGTCAGTGTCAGCCAGTTTGCCGTGGCGTACGGAGCTCCATCGCAGTCTTTAACACTGGTAGCATGCCGCGACAGCGTGGACGTGAACCGTATGTGCAGTTGACGGACTTTGAGCGAGGGCGTATAGTGGGCATGCGGGAGGCCGGGTGGACGTACCGCCGAATTGCTCAACACGTGCGGCGTGAGGTCTCCACAGTACATCGATGTTGTCGCCAGTGGTCGGCGGAAGGTGCACGTGCCCGTCGACCTGGGACCGGACCGCAGCGACGCACGGATGCACGCCAAGACCGTAGGATCCTACGCAGTGCCGTAGGGGACCGCACCGCCACTTCCCAGCAAATTAGGGACACTGTTGCTCCTGGGGTATCGGCGAGGACCATTCGCAACCGTCTCCATGAAGCTGGGCTACGGTCCCGCACACCGTTAGGCCGTCTTCCGCTCACGCCCCAACATCGTGCAGCCCGCCTCCAGTGGTGTCGCGACAGGCGTGAATGGAGGGACGAATGGAGACGTGTCGTCTTCAGCGATGAGAGTCGCTTCTGCCTTGGTGCCAATGATGGTCGTATGCGTGTTTGGCGCCGTGCAGGTGAGCGCCACAATCAGGACTGCATACGACCGAGGCACACAGGGCCAACACCCGGCATCATGGTGTGGGGAGCGATCTCCTACACTGGCCGTACACCACTGGTGATCGTCGAGGGGACACTGAATAGTGCACGGTACATCCAAAACGTCATCGAACCCATCGTTCTACCATTCCTAGACCGGCAAGGGAACTTGCTGTTCCAACAGGACAATGCACGTCCGCATGTATCCCGTGCCACCCAACGTGCTCTAGAAGGTGTAAGTCAACTACCCTGGCCAGCAAGATCTCCGGATCTGTCCCCCATTGAGCATGTTTGGGACTGGATGAAGCGTCGTCTCACGCGGTCTGCACGTCCAGCACGAACTCTGGTCCAACTGAGGCGCCAGGTGGAAATGGCATGGCAAGCCGTTCCACAGGACTACATCCAGCATCTCTACGATCGTCTCCATGGGAGAACAGCAGCCTGCATTGCTGCGAAAGGTGGATATACACTGTACTAGTGCCGACATTGTGCATGCTCTGT